>NW_017257307.1:244856-389182 GCF_001594055.1 Mycetomoellerius zeteki
TGTAGGGAAGAAAATGAGAAATTTGACACTCTGAACAAGTCTTTTATCAGAGAGGTGTTGCAATCGTATTTATTGATTCTCCGAAGCTGATGCCAAAATTTGTAACACAAATTACTGACGTTGAATTTGTAATTGTGACTCATTTGATTTATTATTAATTTAAAATCATCAATTAATTTCAAAGCACTACTACAACTCACAAAATGACATAACTCGTATACTGAGAAAAATTTCTGGTCTGAGGAAAATGAACGAGTCAAAAAAATTCTGATCATATCAATCAAAATTCTGATTATCTTAATTAGAATTACAATAAATTCAATCAAAAATTCTTATTTATTAATTTTCAATCAGAATTCTAATTAATGCAACAAGAATCTTTTTCTAGTATACGAAAAGAGAATAAATACTAGTGTAAGTATATTTTAATAAGAATAATCCAAATTTTTGTAGAAATAACATAAAGAAAATTGAATTGTTTGACATTTCTGACATTTATAATTGAGTAGGTTCAATAAAATCACCGTCAATTCCGGAGGGTTATAATTTCCACAATTGTATCTCTTTCTTTTCATTCGAAATGCTTAATCTTAAATAATACGAATTTAGACCGTTGAGAAAAAATTTAATTAAAGAGAAATCCTATATTCGTGCTCTCAATTTTATGTTGTCCGCATATATTTCGATTAAAATTTATATAGACATTTAATTGCGAAATACAATTACGACATACGGCGCGCACTCCACATAGTAAAAAAATTTGTGTTGGAAACGGTCCACTCACGTTTGTGTTAACAGTTTGTGTTGAATTTTTTAACATATTCGAGTGTTAATTTAACATAATGTGATTATGTTATTTAAACATTTTTTGTGAAATTGATATTCAATGTTTCTTAGTGTCAAATTGACATAATTTATGAGTAAGTGAACAAGTAACATAAAAATAATGTGTTTTAAAACGTAAATTCTAAGAGATAAATGAATGAAATATGTGTTGATTCATATCATAAATGTTAATTTTCTGAAAAAAATATGTTCCCCGGTTTGTTTACAAACTGTGTCGATGTTATCTTTCTTTGTATTTATTCTCTTACATAATATTTGTGTTACCTTCTAACATATTCATCTTGTGTAAAATTAACTAAAAAATTTGAGTGGACCGTTTGGGACATGCGATTTATGTTAAATTCAACACATTTTTCCCAACTGTGCATGTATATCGCGTGAGAATACCGTTCTTGACGAGGGAATAATTATTCTTATTACTTTCTTTTACTCCAATCGCTTTACTTACGTTAAGCCGCACAGCAGGCTTCTACATTATGCGGTGCACACGTCTAAGCAGATTGTAGAAGATGCACTACGATGCACGCGGACCGCTCAGCAGCGTCGAACGTGTACCATCTTGGATCCGGCTCGTGGATTTGCTTGAAAACCTATCTCCTGTACCTCGCGCCTACGTAATATCTACGTCACGGTAACTCGACGACTACGAAGTACATTAATCCTGCTAAATAATTCAGTACTTCCTCGTTCCCTGTCTACCGATGAAGCACGAGTTTACGCTAGTGATTGTCGTAAATAATTATTTGCGATTCACGTAGATCAGAGTTCTAACGACCGTCCTATTCCCAATACAAATTAACTGTGGGAGATTTTGCTTTACCGTTGTAAAATAAATTTACTTTTCACTGACCAAATTGTACGACATTTAATTGCGTTCCCCGGATTAAGGTCGCTAAGAAACGGTTCACTTATATTACAAGAAGGAATTATTGCAGCAAAGGCAATATGTTAATTAATTTGCGAAAATCAATATCTTTTAATTCAGCAACTACGTCACATCGTTTTAAATACGAAGCTGTTTGTAAAAAATAAGTTTATCTCTCATTAACGTGATGTATAAAAAGAAAATTATGTCAAAATTATAAAAATGTAATCACGGTGTATGAGTACTAATACACGACGAAACTAATTAATTTGCGAAAATGCGAGGACAATAAAGCGCGCCGCTTTTAACGCTCGTACTTTTCACGCATCCAACGGCGTGCATGCGTTATACGTTGCCGTCTCTATTCGCTGTAGATCATGTCACAAGCGGAATAGAGAAGTGGCCGACGAGCTTCGTTACTTTCTGTCAGGCTGTATTCATTACGTTGCAATTTACGCTATTATTGCACCGTGCTCGAGCAACGAAAGAGAGAGTGCGCTCCTCGTCGACTCTTCGCCTCATGCAAGCGCGGAACTTCAGCAATTAATCTCGACCGTTCTTTATACCGCATAATGATTGCCCGCGTCTTAATTAGTCTTTCGCGCAACTTTTAGTAGCCGTAAAGTCGCCTAGCGTTCTTGTTGCGTCAGCAGTTAATAACAGCCGGATCGACGTGAGATCAGGATGAGATATGGCGATCGATCAGATTGAGTTGTCCGCGCGGAGACGTAATGATAATGAAAGCTCGTTCATCATGCATTTGAAAATACCACGAACGCGGCGATGTAGCAGATGGAACAAACAAGAAAGACGCAAACGCAGGTGGTGGATATCGAGAGTCTCGATCTCTCGATCAAGAAAAGTATTTCCGACCGGGAAAGGAGGAGGAGGGGGAAAAGCGATAGTCGACATTATCATTAAATGAACATCAACGTCAGCTAGATGCGAGACGAGATGCCCCCCCTGTGCCCGTCATATCTGCCTGGTATCTCGAGCGACGGCCGCGACGTCGAGGAAATGGAATATACTTTTGGCGTCGACGACTTTTGCGCGTGCCACGAAATAAATCAGTATTCGCGTGCTTTACCGGAAATAAGAAAAAATGGTCGTCTTATTATCTGGTCCCGTTTTCAGGCTCTGGCCGGACGGCGACTTCGCCCTCCGTCGAGCCCTTTTTCGTTGGGGCTTGATGCCGAACGAGGAGGGAGAAAAGAAAGCAAAGGGAAGCAATCTACCAAAGGGAAGATATATAGACCACCGTTATAGTCCATTCGCCTTGACGTACATAACAGCTACCTGGGGGGACAAATAACCACATAAATTTCGCCGCAATTCCCCGGTTTTATGCGATGTTAATATAGTTTGTATCGCGCGCGTGCGTTACGTCTAAGATCCTTCGAGAAACGAAAGCGTATTATGGGTGTATGTTTTTGGAGGCCGCAAGTAGCGCGAAATGAAAATATCGCAATTGGCGAAAACTGAGCGTCACATGTGCGTGACGTTGAGTGCTAATGGATCGAGCGAATAACAAAATTGACATGAACGTTAAAGCACATCTGAAAAAACCCCGGGAAAGCTCGATAGAATCCATTAGATAGGTATAAATAAACCTACAATTTTTATACAGGTGCACTCTTTAAAAAAAAGTCGCTTTTGTTCGTATCCACTTCCTGTTTGAAATATATATCTAGTCTATCTTTGAAAATATGTGCGTTGATTTATCACGATACGTAAATTAGAATTATTATATTTACACCGTTTATAATACGATCAGTTTCTATAAATGTACCCATTTTTTATTCTCCAACAATTTAAGCGTTATTAAATTACTCCTTATACCATTGTAACATTAAAAGATTACAAAAGATAAGAACCAGCCTTGAAAAGTTGTAATTTCAAAATAAAAAATCTATCAGATTAAGCTCAAAAGTAAGATAATTTTCATAACGCAAACTAATTACAGTGAGATCTCTTAATCTATAATGAGATATCTATTATGAAAATAATCTTGAAGGAGCCGTAGTCTCGATATACCATTTTCAAATGAAACGCTGTACGTATCGCTTGAGAGGCGCCTGAGGTGTCGATATGGACGAATCGCCAGTTGATCCGCCGGAAGGGGTCATGCCTGAGAACGTTTGACTTTATTGGAGGATATATGAGCGGGCTCTGGCAGTGCTCTGGGCGGTATTCCCGGTACGCCGGGAATCGGATGTGCGTGGGGAGGGGACCTGCAGCACTTCCAGCCCGAGGGGGATGTACCCGGGGCTTGGGAAGGATTCATTCATATCGCGAAGCCGAGTCTCATTGTCGGAGCGGAGCGGCGGACAAAGCGAAAGCAGGGGACTGAAGTGCTGTCAGGACCAGTGCACTCCATTGCACGACACAAATGGCAACCAAAAGTGGGGCGGGAGAGAGACGAGGATCGAGAGCCGAAAGGTGAGCCCGCACGAAGGAGCGATCTGTCGCCATTGTATCGCGATCGATCTCGCATTGCATTCATTCGCGGATATCGCGAAAGCGATTCGCATGGCTTGTTTTATAAGTCGACAATAGGAATTGTTCCCTTTAATGTAAGTCTCTACCTTCATCTTGACAATAAACAATTTTTTTCGCTCTATACTTGTTTCTCTTCTAACTTTACATATCACCATTACGGCTATTTATACTTGTATATAAACTAAAGCTAAAAGTTTAACTTTTAAAATTCCATTATTAGGAAAGATTGAGAAATTTCAAGTTTGTTTAAAAATTTTGCAAATTTACACTTAAAAAATATTCTGTTAAGTTCTAACCATTATGCATATTTTGTTTCGATTAAAAGATTTAATTGTTTTCCATTTTGTGCTGATCTTTAAAAACGTAACAAAAAAAATACCTACTTGGCATCGGTGAAGCTGTCGATAGCAGGAAGATCGAAGATATTAAATTTCTTCTTGGGATATTATTACGCTGCCAGCCACGTACGGTTCCATAATTTTTTTTCAGGACTTAAATAATTACAAAAATATGAAACTGCTTTCCAGGTACGTGAACAGTTTCTCATCAAGTCGTGTAATAGAACTACGCGAAGATTTCCTCTTTGATGTGTTGTAGAAAGCGCATGTACAAAAATACGCTGTGACGAATATTTCAAATAAAAAAACGTTACGGCAGTATCTTTCAGAGGAATATTTTACGTCTCTTAATCTAAAATCTCTGTTAAGAAGTTTTTGGTGTCTTCCAACGATCCAATAACATATGACATCTGAAAAGTGAAACAGTGAAATATATGTATACATATGTATATAAAATAAACAAATTTTCTTTGTATTTAACTTTATTACAAAGCAGACATCGCTGTGCATGGAAGAAAAAGATATTTCAATACCGAAAGTTCGTGTAACAAAGTTAAGGAAAGAACAATTAAATATTTTTCCCGGGTAAAGAATTCGTTTCTGGGTAAGTTAAGGACGCCATTGTTGTCACTGTAGCCTTTTCTTTTATTGCGAAACGCAAATAATCTCCGTTAATTGCTGCTGCCTCGACGGGCAGCAGCATTTACAAATGGGACATTAGCTTTTAATACAATTATGGTACATCAATACAACAGAAAACTAATATTTACACATAGTCTCGATTTCGTTCGGTGAGCTCTACAATTCTCGGCGTCGCAAGACATGACTTAACAAAATTAATTCACCGATCCGCGCGACTACGCCACGCCGGACCGATTGCAATATAACAGCAGGCGAGAATTGATACCGCAGTAATTTGTACTAATTAACCCATCCGCGAATTTATGCTTCTCGTACTGAGTTATTATTATTACAATGCGCACATATTACTCGACGTCACGCTACGCGGAGTATCCCTATTAATCATCGACGCGCGCCATAGTAACGCGCGGCGGCGAATGTTATACCGGATGTAATAATATTTAATGCATTTGGCGTTGACTTCGCCGGACTTGCTGCCGACTTGCCGTTGCCCTTCGCGAGGCGGAGGGCTCGCCCGTTCAAATAAACGAATCGGCCGTTCGTCGGTGTTAATGATATTAATGTTCTTAAGTAACTTTGTACAAATGGATATACATTATACACACAACGGCTGATAGAATTTTAAATTAAGCGTCGCAATCTACCGGTCAGTCCATCCGCCCCGCCGCTTAACGGAACAATGAGACGCGGACGACGGCGACGGCGAAGCAAATCGCCCGAGTGTGCCAGGATGAGAAAAAGAAGTACGCTTTACCTTTTGTGATTAAAATATATATAAATAACTTTATTGTTTATGTATTTATATATATATATATATTTATAATAAAATGCCCTATCTATTTTACAAATATACAAAACTCTCGCTATGTACACGGGTCTCCGCTTTCGACTAAACAAGAGAATTACCGAAGAACTTGAATAAATCGATTATCGTCGATTAAACTATCATCGAGTAGAAAGAGGAAAAAACGTTACTTCGTTGCAATACGAGTTACAGGTAGTATGCTCCAATTTGCTTTTTTTCTCGCGCTAATTACATTTGCTCACTACGAAGCTATCACGATTCTCAAAAATACGAATAACCGCTTATTTATTCGGACACCGTGTTACGGGTTACATTGCAATAGTAAGAAATGCTTCTGATAATAAGTAGAGAGAAAAGTCGCAGCAGTCAGGAGTCCTGTAACAAAAAAACAAAGGATACGGGTTACGCGAAACGATTTCCATTAATTGCTTTCACTAGACAAGATGCACTTTAACAAACGAATAATCGCTTTGTGTCGCATGCAATATGTAATACAATTATTGATCACGCAGAAAGAATTATTCATTAACAATATATTGCGTTAATAAATCCATGATAATAATAGAGCGGTTTATTATTGTAATGAATTTCAATAAGCGAACGATCAATCATTATCCATGTAATCGCTGGAAATGTGTACTATATTACTTCATTTGCGCAGATGGAGTACGATTACAGTACCAAAGCCGATTATTACTGCGATCACGTATATTTCGAGAAATATATTTTAATTCATAGTTTTCTGATATTTATATTGTAATGACTTATTAAAAAACAACTTACCTTCCTCACTGCGATTTCCAAATACTCCTTCCATAACGTGATTCAATAATACTTTTGGAAACAGTTGACATCTGAAACAAGAAAGATTATATTAAATTATTTAATGTCCAACGATTATATCATGTGAAAATAAATATGACAAGTTAAATGTAGAGATCCTCAAGTACACGAAAGATCTACAAATTTAACTAAACACAAATCTGAAAATAATTTTATTGGATCAGCAAAATAATTAAAAAGCTTTGACATTCTTACAATTAATTTGAGTGTCCTACATAATTATTTTAATAGTCTAACAAAATTATTTGCACATCTGTATCGAACTAAATTTTTATTATAGATCCTTCAAAAATTGTCTCGTCCTTTGCGAGAGATTGGCCACTGTTTTGAAATGAATATGATGAACCAAACTTAAGATAGAATGAGATAAATACATCTCATTCTATCTTAAACGCTGTTCTGAAATATGGCCAATCAAAAGTTGTTTGAACGATAATCGATCTTTTACTTGAGGATTACTCTAGTTAAACGTAAAAAGATTTCTACATCCATTTTTTTTAAATGCGATAGATATGGTACGTGAAAACATAAAAGCACATAACGAAAATAAACAAAGAATTAGAGAATTGGCGTACTGCATTTTGCGAGAAATGTTATATTCTTGAGAGACTCTTTTGAATACAGGATTAAACTTTTTTCCGCTACTGTGTAGTTTTAACAAGTTATATTTTTTAATTTTTCCCACGATGGCGTGGGCGACATGAGACTGAAAGTTTCTCCGTGGTTTTAGAAATGCATTTAAACTTCCGCTTGGTTGTGCTCCGTGTCAAAATGCATTTCCTTTTTGCGCCGCCGCCACGTCGCGTCGTATCAGGGAGATTCTTTTGCGCGACGCGGAGTGTGGCGAGTACGCACGAAAAACCGATGCCACACATTTGTGCAGTGTCACGGCCGCAGTAGCGCTAGACATTGCGGCGGAAATGTCCGTCGTTTTGAAATTCTGCTGGCTCGAACTGTGTTACGCTTCGGTGAACGTGTCGAGCGACACAGCGGTGTGACGTGTAGTTGTACCTAGGTGGACAAAACCTCGATTTTCAAAAAGACGAAGATCCCTCTCCAACTACTATATGAATAAATCATTGTTGAAGTACTGAAGCGTTGTTAAAGAGTGTGCTTATTATTTGTAAATTTTTAGAAAGTACTAAAAACTGTAATGTGAATATACAACAAATAGGAAATAAAGATCTTAAACGATTGGGCTGGATTTTTAGTGTTTAAATAATTCACAAATTCGAATTTAATTTTCAATCGCAATTCTAATAGAACTAGAGTAGTAATATTACAGATTAAATTGGCAAGCAATTTAATAATATTGATGCTCATCAATAGGCATCTTAGAAAGATATTGATAATGATACTGATTAAGCATCTTGAAACTTGTAAATAATTTTATTGCGAAAAATATTACATCAGCCAAGATTTAAACCTGGATCTCCCATATTAATTTTTAGTCCAATTAATTTTAATATAACGATAATAAAAAAAATATTCCACTTGTAGGAAAAATATCTAAGAATGAAATGTATTATAAAATATTAAATATTAATTGCAATTTTATTATATGCAATACTTTATGACTTTATAGGACATGAAACGTCTGTACAAAATCAGTGTATAATTAAGTTTCATTTGCAAAATGCAGTGCAGAAATAATATAAATTCATAGAAAAATATGAAAAGTCTCGATATAAAATCTTTATCTTTTTTGCTTAAATATAATTATGTATTTCTTTTGATAATAATTTTATTTTAAATATTTTGTTAGCGTATAATATGTATATGTATATTGCAAGTTTGTAAACATAATTAAAAAGATATTATCTATGTGTTTGTTATATATACATGTTATAAATTCGCAGACAAAATAATTTCTCTTCCAAGTAGACGGTGAAGATGAGATTTATTGTAGCTTCGTATATATAACACGTCTAGGTAATAGCATGCGACATGAGAAAGAAAAGGTTGATACAGAAGCGATACTCGTTTCTACTTGCCAGCGTGGTCGGGAGAATCGAATGAAATAAGAGAAATTTGCTTACATCCGCGCACGAGTTTAATTAAACGTTCAAAGAAGCAACAAATAGTCGGTCGCGTCGCGCCGTCCTTCGTCTAGCAATGGAGTCGCCCCGTTTATTATAGATGTGCCAACGACCGGTTGCCTCTATGATCGTACCAACGGGTGGTGGATCGATGAAATTCCGTCAGGAGAATTCTGAAAGCTTTGCGGCGCCGCGCCGCACGGTGCAAATGTAATTACAACGCCGCGCCCGCGGGGGCAGCGAAGAGAGCGGTGTTACACAGGAAACGATGCGTAAACAGCAAAGTTATTGATTGCGAAAAATCACTCTTGACCGAGTGGAGCTCGGCAACAGTAGTAACGGTGGCAGGACACAACCGGAATACCAAGGTTCGATTGGATTCCCGCGCTATTGGAGGTTCCGAGTGACTGGAGCGACGCGATGCGCGCGATGTCGATCGTTAATCCTCCTCCGCGTCGATCCGCTCTGTACCGCGAGCCGCGAGAATTTCATAGCGTTTACAATTTCCGTAAATGACGCGTCAACTCGTCAGTGCGTGCCCTGGCACAATGCGGCCGCGATTGGCGCTCCGGATTACGTCGATTGAAAGTAATAACGCGATCACAATCGGTGACCGACACGACGATTATTTAACGCGTCGGGGTGCGGACGCTCCGAACGCCGTTAGGGACCTGATTGAAACGCTCTTTCATTCGTCGTTTCCTGAAACGTTTTTTTTTTTGTCACGAAACAATGAGTGTTTTTGCTATGAAAGATGAGAATTTCAAAAGTGATCGATAAATATGTGTCCAACGCGTATTAAAAAGGAGTCTTTCCATAAAATCATCTTTTAATAAAATCTCTCAGTATGTTTGCTAAAGATATTGTTGAGCGAATTTAATTAAAAAATCTTTTTTTATAATACAATATATTGTTCTCAAATACAATAAAATCGATACTTTAAAATACAAACGATATATTGAATAGAGAATATTTAAACAGTAAAAAAATTTATAAAATTCACATATCAGATAGTAATGAAAAATGAATATGATATACCTTGCAGTTACATTATCGCGTTTCCTTAAAAAATTATGTAGAGTTTTTGCTAATTCAAAGCATCAACCAAAGAGATATTAAATACTATTTTATTCGCATTTGATACACATATGTCTGGCCTGATTTCTCTTTTTTTCCCCGGGAAATCATTCACGCATCGTTGCAATCTCATTTTCTTCTTGCCAAGCCACCGTCAAGTAGCAATAAACGAACTGTACATTTGGGGTACTGCTACGGCATTATATTCGCGGATAGTTGACCAAAATGGAAATAGCGGAGCCGCGAGGCGGCAAAGTAACACAATCCTCGTGAAATTCAATTTGGCCGGGTAATGAAAGCGTCGGATTCGCGATGTGCCGTGCGCGGCGCATAAGCTTTGGCGTATCTGTCGATTTTCCGTTCCCGCAAATGTATCGAAAATTAACGGTGACTCCAAGAGTGGTTGTTCGCTCGTTCTCTTTGAATCTGAAATTTATCACTAGCGAATGATAAGGACGTTCAACGAATTTCTTCTATTATTGCCGAATAACAACATCCATTTTCACGAATATATCGAGATTTTGATGGAATTTTCCTTTCGTTGAAGGATTTGCTGGATTGAGGGAAAGATTGAAGGATAATTCAACTTTCTATAAAATATCTCCAAGCATGCCCTGCAAGTTACTTGCGCTTCGCAAGTGATCCGCGTTCTGTCGATGGCACACATCTGTCTCCGGAGTCAATCATGCGATCATCAGTGAACTTTCTCAATTTTCATATTTCAACCTTTCAAGTTTCACGTGAATTTCAACCAATCAAACGTCATTGCTTTGCGCTGAAAAAAGTTACGTAGTCATCATTTTGGCAGATCCCCGAGAAAATTTTTATTTCTCATCCTCCTTTTCTCAAGGCAGAATTACGTGATCGTCACCAATATTCGACTGAAAAGACAGGAATGACAAACTCACGAAGTTTATTTGACTGCAATCAACTTTAGCTGCAAACTTATTCCGATATTCTTCAGTGAGGCAAAATTAAAATTTGCAGTTTTACTATTCTTAATTTTTTCCCTCTGTTTATAATAAACGACTCTCGATAATTGCTATTTATATAACGTATTATGCTTATGATCATATAATTATATTTCCTTGCATAATTATATAATAAAGATAATAATAGAATGTGCTTGGATAATCATTTTTTCCTTAACTAAAATAAGAACACTGATTCTAACGATAAAGAATTTTCGACGAAATTTTTAGATGCAATTAAATAACAAAGTCTTAATTTTCATTTAAACTCAATCATAAACTATCAACGCGCGTCATCAAGTTTACGATAGTTTATAATTTTACAGTTAATACAATTTTTTAATTTAAAATTTTAGCTACTAAAAACTATTTAATAATGGTTAATATTAAAAAAAACTGATGATATTTTATAATCTTTTCTAAAAAAAAATTATCCGAGAATTCGCGAAAGAACTCGGAATTAAAGTTAAAATTGCAATTTCCAAGATATAAATTCTGCTCTGCGAACGCTCGTGAAATCTTTATCGCAGATCAAGCTTAATGCGACTCCGTGAAGAAATGTCTCGCCATCTTTCTGATCCTCGACGCAAATTCGCTCAGCGATTGTTATCATTTAACACTTTGGGGATCCATGGTTCCGTTCTCTAAAAGCACCTTAGTTCTCGAAACGGTAACGCTATCAAAGCTGCTTGAACCGCCACCTCAAGATACGGTTTTAGAGTGAAACCGCCAAGCAGAACCCACCATCCGACAGATTAAATATTCTATATTTCACGAACAACAAGTTTCTCTTCTCAAGAGTAACGCGCCTCGGTATACACGACGGCGCGAGCGGTGGAAAGCTCTCCCCTTCCCGCCAGACAAATCACTGGGCGCGTTTAAGTCCCTCCGAGAAGCCGCGGAGGCACTTCCTGGGAATTTGCGGGCGGAAAGAAGTAATATCATTCAAAAGCGGCGGAAGTTATTCCTTGATGCGAAAGTTTCTCCATTTTACATCGGCCGGAATAGTTTCGAGGGAAAATGTTAGTTGCGGGCAAAACTCCATCCCGACGATAACTTTTCCAATTATTATCAGATGGCAAATGGACACCCCTTTGTGTTTTCTAGAGCCGACGCAGCGCTGCTTGGGAAACGCGAGAACTCCGGATAACTTAAATTGTAGCGTACGCGGACAGAAGATCTCGTCCGGCAATAAACCCCGACGGGGTTGCGTGAGATGTCTATTTGCGAGAAATGCAATTGTCATCCCCCGAACAGATTGTATTATATGTTATTTGAAATCCATCTCCGATCTCGCATCTGAGCGAATATCTCAATTTTTTAATATCTTATTAGTTATCTAATTTATAAAAATAATTGATAATCCATGGTTTATATCTCATGCTTTATATTTATTTTGGGGCATTAATCCTTCAAAAACGGTTTATTGTGGTTTATTGTGGATTCACTTAATTATAAATTCATTTTTTTATATCAGTTATTTTGGTTCCTCGAAATTAATAATAATAATAATGACTTTATTGATATGTAATATAAATAAAAACTGAATAACAGTAGAGCAAGATGCAAAAAACGGAGATGGACAATTAAGAAATGAGATATCAGTAATAAAACTGTCCGAAAACCTAAATCCGACAAAGCTAAAAATACAAAATGAATTCAAATTAAATATAAATAATATAAAATGAAATTAAATATAAATAATATAAATAGTATATAAACTAAATAATATAAGAAGACTAAAAATTACACAATACTAAAAATGAAAATAAAATATGAAAAACAATACAATTATGAATAAATATAAAGTCAAACTAATAAACATACAATTAAAAATATATAACAAAAAATTAATTAGTATTTTTAAATGAACCTTTTAATTAACATAAATTAAATGAGTTTTAAAGACCCAACGTCAACTGTATTATACAGATTTTCAGGAGTCAGCTTCAGAAGGATAAAGAATTTTATGTTCCCTCCTTGTAATAATGTATAACGTTGTTAATTATAAACTACTAATTACCGACTTAATTTTCTTTAATGAGATAAGATAATAACCTCATTTTCATTCAAATTTTCGACCTTTGTAATAGTTTGCTTTATGTTTTTTTTTTAGAGAAGACGTCGGTGGTTTAAATATGTTCCGCTTTTACAATTTCTAAATCCGTTCATAACGCCATCGTCGATCGTTTCGGGAGTCAGTGGGGCTATAATGCGAAAGGCTGCGGAACAGGCCTTTCCTCGGAAAGGAATCTCCGAGCGTGAACCGATGGAGGCGTGAATAATCCGCAAAACAAAGCGTTCAAAGAGCGGAAAATGAAATTATATCCTTGCGCGCGACCGGCGATAGTACGGCGACGTGTTCGCTTCGTCGAAGGTGAGTAGAGTGAGAGAAGAAACCGGCGGATTTCCTGTAAGCGTTACGAGTCAATTTGCAGCTCGAGGTTTTACTCGCTTCCGAGAGATGCCTTCCTCGGTCGCCTTCGTTCGTTTTACGCGCGAGTTCAGCGACACGACGATTGTTTTTAAGCAGAAAAGCCGAATGGAGACAGAGAAGAGAGAAAGAGAGAAATGAGAGGAGACAGAGAAGAGAAAGAGAGAAACGAGCTAGCGCGAGCATCGACCGTATTGGCGATTCGGAGCGGCGCGGAACTTTCTAGCGAACGACAATGACGATTTGAGTTCCCGTCGAGAAGTAATGAAATGGACCGTGCGTGACGATGTGGTCTTGAGGCGGAATACCTCCGGGTGAATGGAAATCCTCCCGTGTGTTTACAAACAAGTGAAACTGGTTTCGAAGGGAGCTTATGCGAGCGGACACGCCCTATCCATGGGCTGAGCGACCGTGCGAAAGAGCCTTCGTCGATGGGAAGAACAAAGCGGGCGCTATCCTTTGTTTCAACTGTTCAGTCCAGGGGAGGATATAACGCGAGTGTGTTAATTAAGACCGGCCGAGCGACCCCGGTGGGATAGGCGTATACGCGCCGTGAAGAAGTATCAGACGAAAATCTGGACTTTTCGCCGACGTCGGCGGCGCACTCATTCGCTCGCTTGCTCGTTCGCCATAAATCTCCCAGTACTCTTATCCGCCGTGTCCATCGGTGCTAAAAGAACTCTCGAATCAGATTTCTCAAGGCAATCTTTCGGCGAGTTATGTTGTGCCCCGGAAATATCTCGATTAATCGGTCTGATTTTATTAAGCCGAAGGACGATCCCGTGGAATCAAAATATATTAATATTCTATTACACCGAACTACGGTTTCTCCCTTATGTTTGTATTTGTACTAAATTAATATGCAAATTATAAACTTCTTTCTCGCGAGATAATATGAGACATTTTGGACTTTAGGTGTAAAGCGCAATTAAGTTTATGTAAATCATAATTAAACTCATCCCAATTAATTTACAAATATCGTTCTCTTCAAAAGTGACACACTTCAAGAAACGTAATTTTCGAGTTGTTACCATAAATAAATTAACTAAACATTCTATTAGTCATAAAAAGTAAACTTAGTTTTAAAAAATCATCAAAATTGTTACAACTCATAAAGAATGATTCTTTTAGGGACTGTAAAACCAAAATGACAAAAAGTTTTTGCCAGTATCATTTGATTAATATATAAGTTGGAAAATATTTTTTTTCCTTTTTTGAAAAATTTAACATTTTTAGACACTTTTGAAGTAAAGGAATTATATAGCTTCTAGTAGATTAAATTTTAATTGATTAAATAATCTATCAATTAATTTAATTAAAATTAAACTTCAAAAATTTTGGAACGTGCTGTGTATTTTAAGTGTTCTAATTGAATTTCCTTTTCTTCAGTTCTTAATGAATAGTGATCCGCATCAAATTGAAGGTAGCAGGCTGTTCCTTTTCTCTCTCTCTCTCTCTCTCTTTTGATTTGACATTTTATATAATAACATAGAATCACACAACATATAATTTTGAATTCCTGTATTCCCTGTAATAACGCTGATTCCGTTTCTAGTAACACGATCAGCTACACACGATGGTACCATGAAATAGTAGCGTGAATTAAAACGGGCGACATCTCGTTCGAATATCTAAAGGCAACACATCGCGCTACCGTGATTATAACCGAATCGCGATTCGACGATTGAACTCGTCGCGCCAGCATCCACGAGAGATCGGAGCCGTTATTATCCGACCGGATTATTCTACAAAATTCACGCGCGGCGCGTTATTATCATGCCCACGCCGCTGTTATTATACCAACGCGACGTAATACTGTTCGTTCGTGTATGCTGCTTCTATAACCGGATACGATCGCGCCGGTCGAATTAATAGCGGACTCTCAATAGTCGCTCCTCGTATTATTCCGGGTTCTTTCGCCAACATTGGGCGCTCCGGGAGCGGTCGTTGCGTATTTTCGGGCGAAACTTCGGGGTCGAATATTCAGAGCGGCTCTGAAATTTGCCCCCGCGGCCCCGGTAGGATTTCAGGGAGCGATCCGGGGAGAAACTTTCTTCAGTCGAGAGGGCCGCAGCGACGCCTTTACTCCCTTGTATATTTCCTCTTTCTCTCTTTCTCCCACTCTGCGCTTGCTTCATTAAAATTGAAGGTTCCTCGTTGTAGCCGAGTTGAAAGTCTGCGGAAAACTCGCTCGCTCGCTCGCTTGCTCAGCTTACTCTTGCATCATGACGCGATGGCAACAAGCGCGCCGCACGGTTACTTCGTTGCTGTATTTAAAACCAAGTCGACTTCTCTCTCACAGACTTCGGCAGCACGAAAGCGCGCAAGAACGCAAAGAGGAGGAAACTTGCATCTCGGCTTTCAGTGTCGCGAAAAGTTCTTTGTCGCGCGGAGAAAAGCCTTCCGGAAGGTCCAAAACGTTTCCTGGTGCCGTCTATTCTATTTATTCTCGATCATAATCGCTATACAGACGTTATAAAGTATTGATCACGCAAAAACCATACTTTCATATATTACTTTGTATTTTCAGTCGGGGACATTATCGACTTACGATATTCGCCAACTGGAATCACTTCTTTTCTTTATTATCCAGAAATTGTATTTCCTTAACGACAATTTGATCGCTAAATTGCTTTCTTTTTCACTTTATTTTTTAATTTTCAAATCTTCCTAAGCTTTCATCGAATTAAAATTCTGTTAAAACAAAGATAATTAATTAAAATCTCAAGATAACTACTTTTGCTATTTAATCGCAGTTCCCAAAACATAATTTATTTTTAATATCCAAATACTGATGATTGAAAAACCATGACGCTTCGACATTGGAATGCCAAGCACTTCTTAATTTATTCTACGATATTAAAAGAAAAAATATATTTCTGCAAAAAATTCTGTTAAAATAGATTCAAAAATTTAAATATTGTTAATCCTTATATAAAAAAAATATACCGAACCAATGAATTGTTTAGGATATTCCAAACTTCGGTACGTAGCTTTAAATCATGAATACATTACAAAGCTGTATACGGAAGTTAATTGTGAACCGGTCAACCATCGAAGCGGAATAAAGAAATGTTAAAGAGCACTTCGGAAATGATACTCCAAGTAAGCCTCTCGCATCATTAAATCGAATCGATGGATTCGCTTTCGTCGCACGGTAGACGCTGTTTATTCAGCGAATCGATTGGGCATCCGGCATTGCTTCAGGACTATGGACATTTCGATCGACGCGAACAGCGTGATCCAATATCTAACGCGATACGTAAACACAATTTTCCACGGGAAACAAACGTGAAGCGTCAGGAGACGGATTTCATCGTGCGAACGGACGGTCAACTTTCAATAAATAATTCTGCGCGAGAAAAACGCACGCTCGACGCATGAAGAGTGTCGTGTAATAAATGTGATCCGTTGTGAAACCTCTGCTCTTCCGCGTGCATGAGAGACGAGCGCCGCTTTAAATTAGTCGTAACCTGCGCGCAAACCGGTTCGATCTTCTCCCCTTCCCTCTCTTTCCTTTTTCCGTCATTACTATCGCCGTCCGAGCGTCAGATTGCTTAATCGTAAAATTGACTTGACTAACGCGCGGTCGGCAAGCGAACAAAGCGAGCTGGGGCTGAAGGAAAGCGGGAAAACGGAAGAAAATAGCGGAATGGAAATCGCCGGAGATGCGCGCCGTAACATCAAGTTGGTTTCGTTTCGCCGACGACAAAAAGATTGTCGATTGGACGTTGCCGATCGAAGAGAATGAAAGAGACAATTTCGCCGACCAATGGGAACGATGGAGAAGGCAAGTCAAGGAGGAGGAATGGAATAGATGATAACGGGATCGTTGATGATCAATTCATGGAGAACAATTGCATCTATTATAATCGGTTATAATAAAATATGACTCAATTAATGGATTATAATAAACTACTGGATTATCATACATATTTTTTTTAAGATATATGATTTATATTACTTTTTAACATAACTTGAATCTGCTTAAAATGTGAGATTCTTTGAAAAAATATAATATACTTATTATTCAGTTAAACTTGTTTTTGCAAATGTAAAAATTTGATTTACTTTGAATATATCGCGCTTTAAAATAATCGATGGCAACCGATTAATCCATTGGAAAAGATGATTACAATACCGGTCAAAATTATATCACCTTTTGATTTTTTGAACATAACTTTTGTCAAAGTGAATCGAATGCGCTCAAATTTATATGTAGACACTTGGTGACAGGTGTACCTTATACATAAAGTATAATGAGATTTGACAATGTACACCATGATTTTTTAATTTTTTACTAATTTTTCACTTTGACAAAAGTTATGCTAAAAAAATCGAAAGGTGATATAATTTTGACCGGTACTGCATATTGAATTGATAAAATGTATTCTACATAATCAAAGTATAATTATTTTGGGATAATCTTAAGTAAAGGAAATGAAGGAATGGAAGAATTCGAAACGGATAAGGAGGAAAGAGACGCTCGTATAACGCATCATTGGACTTTGAAATTGGTTCGCGTAATAGCATTCTCTGAAAGGTAATGACGTTACGAGATGATGCCAATTTTGATTCTGGCCATTTCGAGTCGCTATTTCCGATACAATTCCCGCTATATCGTAGGGCGTAAGGTAAAAGACTGTTTAGCGCGAACGAGATCTGGCGTGTCCGGATTTGTCGTTCGATCGTCGATGCATTAGGATTCGATGATTTTCCTTCGGAATAGAGATCATTATTTCAGATACGGGCGGCGGTATGCGCTTGAACGACTTTATCCGCGCCGAAGAATATCCCAAGATGTCGAGATAACATCCTAGCAGAGGGAAAAAGAAAGAGAGAGAGAGAGAGAGAGAGAGAGAGAGAAAATATGTTGGGGAATAATTTATAGTACCACGATGTTCCAATTTAGATAAATGCACTTTAATGATAAATTATCTCTCATTTGCGATGGCGAGCGACTAGAAAATGATGCGGTCCAATATGAAGTTTCAAAGGGATTAACGATTGATGTTAATTGAACTTCTTGTCAGATCAAAAGGATCCGATTGCGAACTTTATTTTTAAAAGACATCACATTTATCTCTCGTGAGAAAGTATTCTTTATGTACTCGTATATGGTATTTTACCATTCATTTAAATTACACGTATCGATAAAGGCAGCTCGATAAAAGCAACAAATTAAGAAAAATCTATACTATTACTATGTAAAAAAGAAACAACAAAACAACGTTTTTAAATGTATAAACCATCGATTATAACAACTCCAGAAGTTTTCCATTTAGTGCACTGTTGTATTAAATCGGCGTGCTGTTTTCTGAATTGAGAGATTTGGAGAGCGTAATTTGGAACGAAAATAAATACAGAAATCGACGACGAGGGAAGAGATGGAATATCGTTCCCTGAAATACGTTCTAATTTCGGTTACAGTCCCGATCGAGCGGGGGTTTCGAGTCTTGGTAAAACGTGTACCCAATACGCATTCTGTACGCTTCCATTTGTCATTTAAGCGGATACGGATACAAGTTGAGCCGTCCGACCGAACACAATAGTGCATCTTTCTCGTGTAAACGAGCCGGGTTCGCGTTCACATGTGCGCATGTATTTTTCGCTCGCTCACAGATACATTCTGTACCGCAAGTTTTCAGCGATGAATGCATTACGTGATGCGCGATACGCATACGAATGCCCGTATCGAAAATGCAATAAATAAACGAATGCACGAATTGTGCGACGACAAAAATCAAGTTTGATAATTAAACCCATAGACCCGCGACACGGTTTTTAAATACTGTTTGGTGTCACATAAATTTTGCAGAATCCAAAGATAATTAAAGAGATACATTAATGTTCATTTCTAAATTCTCTCGTTAAAGAGATTATTTTTTTTTTTTCAAATATGTAACGTGTCATCTAAGAGGTAATTAACTGACACCCTAAAGATTGGGATTGTGAAGCTCGTTGTTAGATTGCAGAGTTCAATCTGTCGGAACGATCGCCCTGCAGCAATATTAACTTGTATATATGACTACTTGTACATACACCGTCCGCCTTGATATAGCAAAACAAACGTAACCCTATCCATATTCAAAGTATCGCTTACAGTGAGACCCCATATGACCGCAGTGTTATTAATACTTGTGTCGTTGAATAGATAAAGTCCATTAAGGGCAATACGATAGCAGTTTGCGAACCGAACACTATGTCCATTAACAAAAGTACCTTTAACAAAGGTACATGTTTTAAAGACTCCAGCTACCCTGAGCCTTGCTCTCGCTCCGAAAGCGAAAGACGAATGTCGAACTCACAAAGCTTTCGAAGAGAAAGCGACAGAGAAAAAGAACATTTTTAGAGGAAGAATGTGAAAAGCGCACAATAGGTATCGTTAAACATGGGCTCTCGTATAAATGATTTTTAAATGCGTTACCAGTAGACGAGTAGCCCGGGATGAGAGGGGTGGAAACGCGTTATATGTAGATTTCGGCCCTTCGGTCGAGCGAGGTGCTCTTTGATGTCGAATGACGCATAGAACTGACGCCCCTGCGCCAATTGTCCTCCCCACCCTCGCAGTTTCGATTCGATGTTTACGTCGATCCCGGCGTTTCGAGTTTACTCGCGCGAGCAGCACAACACAGAGCGCTTTTCATGCTTGGCGAACAATTAGGCTTGTCTCCAACCCCAGACGGTCGTTTAGATTAAAGAGCATCGAGAGAAAACAGAGATATTTTAATTATTACTCATTGCTATCATCAAAAGAAGAGAATCACTAATATGTTCTTTTCAAACACATGACTAAATAAATAAATAATGAAGATACAGATGATTATTTACCAAAAAGACATGCAAATTTCATTATTAATTTATTTCAATTATATAAAATTATTAAATATTAAAAATAAATATAATAATTAATACAATTACATATTGTTTGTACGTTCGTGCTACTGAAAAATTTGCGCCAGCTTACCTAACTTGTCTAGCTTAAGTTGAAAAGATATATAATAACTTTTTTATATTTTGCATGATATCCTTGTACGTATCGAAACGGATAGAAATATTACAACTGAATCGAGTAACAAATTTTCCATGTTAGAAAAAAGCAATTAGAGGAATTCAATACTTTCCCGGTATATCCCTACTTTCGATTAGCGATTTCTCTTCCAACTGAGCAACTCGACACGCCCGCTCTTGCCGTTCTTTTTTTCTCATGCATTCCGGAGGCGAATTTCCGCTAATGAAGGTACAACGAGATACGTATGCGAATCGGCCGCGTAGTTAGAACCGCGCGTTTTGACTTCCTTACGATAGGCTCGATCATTAAAACCTCTCGCACATTCTCTAGAAGACAGAGCGCTAACGAGCGGCACTCCTCGCTCAGACGATCATTTTCGCAATGTGACGATGGCATTTCGATTTTCATTTATTTTCACAACGACCTGTCCAACTTACGGTGCACTATTCGCCTATTTTTGATGCACCACGAGGTAGAGTGCCTCGCCAGTACGTACTCGTGACCGACATGTTCTTGAATGTTGAAGTTCTATTAATCATTCGTTAATGAGTTAGACATTATTTATTAACCATACTTTAGCGCGACAGGGTGTGATAAAGTCCAAACGAATAAGGTAATAGGTACAGTGATGGATCAGCATATAGTAATCGACCATATATTGCATGGCGAGCTGCAATATATCAAAACCGACATATTAATTATAATTGTTTTTAAGACAAACCACGAAATGTGTTCTCGTTAATTAACTTTATCATTAATACATGAGCTTGTTTTCGCTAATGTTTTTCATTGCTTGTTTATTACATATAGTATAAGGCAAGTGTGAAAAACGATACACAAGAATAAAAGCTGGATTCCACCGTATTTACTCAGAAAATGTTAAAAATAACATTAATAAACTTTTCTGATGTTTTTATAATTAATATCTATATTCTTTTGTGCGCTGTGTACATAACGAGACGATGCGGCGTTTAATTGAAGAAAATGGCAAACAACTTTGTTTATAAAAATGTAATTTTATAGCCGTTGACAACAATAATAATTATAGTAAAAAGTAACGGGATCACCATTTCTTTACAGGAGAAACTTTGAAACTTTGAAAATTTAGATTCTTTACGAAACTGATTCTTACAAAACTTTTCGCAATAGCACAATGGATGCATTGTGATTGTTCACCGATGAAGAAAAATAATTTTAATTTAATGTAATTGTTATGGTTCAAGTTAACGAAAACAATTTGATTAGCGAGAAAGATTCAATTCAGGAATAAACGAGAAGATTCATTAATTCTATCTCTCCCAATCTCATATCTGAGAAACTAACATAACATCGCTTAATTAGGGCTTTATTAATTAAATGCTTATTATTGAGAAAATACATGATACAGCTATACATAAACCCTCTGTTTCGCAAATCAGTACGATGTCAGAACAATGTTAAACGAGTGAAGTAGCTTAATTGAAAAATGCAGCGAATTTCGCGGAGCGGAGAGGCATCGAACAATGGGGAAGGTAAATATTCATGTTTGCGATACGAATTTTCCGTGCATTATGGACTGCCGATTTTTATGTGAATCACGCGGTGCTCCGCGACCAGGGGATCACACGACGTGTAAAAGCTCTTTCGATATCGCGCGGGTATACGTGTGGATTTGTCGTTTGATCGGCTTCGCGGCCGCGGTCAACGCGAACGTGTGCCCGATTCCGCAGCCACCGACCGGAAAGTGGGATGTACCGATATCGCGTATAATATGGCGATGGTAGCAATATAAAGTTGACATTTTCGCATGCAGTCCTATGGAAATAGCGGGATAAAGTTGATTCTTTCGCAAACAGCACCGAGAGGGAAGAGAAAGGGGAGGGAGAGATATAAAGTTCGCGTTCGTTCGCGGAAGTTGTGTACGAGCGAGAATTGAAAAACATTTTCGTCGGATATGCGGAAGGGCGCAACGGCCGAAAAGTAATAATAAGCACGCTCTCTTTGCGTCACGTAACCCTCTCCGTTTCCGATACGACATGCGACAAACACATCAAAAATTGCGAAAACATGAGAACTAGAGTTAACGCGAACGGCGAAACGTTTTGAACGATATTCGTACTTGACCAACCACGTTGCCTTTGTGATGAAATAATAAATAATAATCTTGCAATTAAGCATTTGTAAAATGCAATTTTTCACCAGTAATCAATAATAATATACTCAATAATAATATATAAAATTCATATCTTTTTATTAGTTCAATTATTGGGATATTTATCTCACTTTAAAACAGACCGATGAATATTAAATAATTTTATAAATAGATATTTTATTAAAGAAATAGTAAAATCTCAAATAGTTTAAGAAAATTTTCGGTGTTATCAATTTTACTTTATTATTTAAAGATAATATATATTTTCGACGTTGGTGGATACTGACCAGCTAATAATAATCGTCATAAGCTATACGATTATAAACTATTTACTACGTAACTGCAAACTGTAATATACATGTTACCGCGCAAAATTGAATATACATTCCTGCGGCAATGTACACATATTACGACTGAAAATTAAATTTCGGATAAACATGACGATATGCAGGAACGTATGAAGCTCGTGTTTCGTCACTCCGATCCTGCGGCTACGCTCAGTGATCCTGATACGGATTGAGCTATATCCCGGCTGACACGATGTAAGAGTCATTTCGCGCAAACGAGCCCAGGATTTGTCGGTAGGGCCAGTGACACAACTCCGTGTCTGTATATACAGCGTCGTCGCCGGAAGCGAGATGGATGGCGCGGCTCTTTCACATTTTCTCCGCTTCTATTCTCCGTAAAAAAAAAAAAAGGGGAAAGACGAGCGGAGAGTAACGAGCCCGGTCTCTCCGCGAAACACTGCGAAATTATGTATTAGGTCGAAAGAACGTAATCTACGGCATTTTGCTCCTTTCTCTCCGCCGGCTATATTTCTCCTTTGTGTTTTTAACTTTTTCGCTCGCACATACACATAGTGAAACGCGCCGCTTCACTCCGATCTCTAATTCTTTTGTACGTACTGTTTGATAATTTATCCCGCTCTTTTTTTCTTGCACGGTCATCCCTTCATTCAAGGATTATCCGGGCTGAACTGCTTTAATACTGAATTCTATGACTCCAGAGAAAACACTACGCACACTGCGGCAGAACCATAGAATACGTGTATACCATTCTCGGTCTGCTATGTTACGAAAACAACACGTTACAAAGGCATTTAACATTTCACACCGTTTTATGTGTTTATTTTTTTATGAGATTATTACAATAAAAAGTTTTCTTCCCGGAATAATGCTAACATAAGCATTGTAGATAAACATTGTAACAATATCCACGTTTTACACTGAAAAAGAGTCTGATAATAACTACTAAATGTTAAGTGAAATAATTTCATTCAACATTTGTAGCTACTATCAGACTCTTTTTTTCAGTAAATATGAAAAGTATATATGAGTATACCATATATCTGTAATCAGTTTTCTCTAATTGAATATCTTTTTTATTTTCTATTAGCTGAAATTTCATAAATTGGAGAGATATATTCTTCGAAATCACTAACAAAGATTGCGCTGAAATGTTTCTACGGATTCTGTCATTCTTTTACGATTTAATGATTGAAAATTAGTGAACAAATAATTCTAAAACAGCTTCGTAATGCAATTAATTTTAAGATTTACATCACAAGAGCATTTTTTCTGCGTGCATAATTCATATATTAATCGTATGTATGTATGTATGTATATATATATATATATAATATATATTTAAATCCAATAATATATAATAATTTAAAACGTCTGTTATCTAACTCTTCTCAGGCATATATTTTTTACGTATAATCAAATACATTTAAAAAGCCGGAAATATTGCATGGCAGAAAGTAGAAGTAATTTTAAAAGCTGAATACGCGAACGCGTTTCATCCCCGATGAAAGATTTGCATGAAATCAGAAATCTCGGTAAACATATACCGAGGAAGGTCTCACAGACAATCTCGCGAGTTGGCTTAAAGCATGCCTGCAGTTAAGTGCTGCGCTCGATAAATTTTTTCAAGCACCCTTTACTTTCCCTCCTTCCGCAGCTTTGTTCTTGCTCGCCACCTAACCGTCTCCCGAACTCGCTTCAACTCTACTGAATAAAGCTTTGGGTCCGCCCCTGAAAACTGTTACTAGATTTTCCGCTTCACTTGACACAGCTACCTCTCTCTCGCTATCCTTCTCACGTTTGCCCCCCATTCTTTCTCACTCTCGCTGTGCTCTCTTTCTCTCTGTCAAATTAACATAGTTCGCGCAGTTGAATTTAAATAGTGATCGGGGTTGCATCCCCATCCGCGAATTTCGGGTTTTAGCCAAGTTTTAGCCAAGTATACGCGCGGAGAGCCGGCGGCAGTGATTCCATTGCTGTGTGAAATCTGCACGGACTTTTTGCGGGATTAGCTAGGTAATTGGACCGACCGAGGTTTGCGACAAGTCCGAATAAAAACAATATTCGTCGCATTTAATTCCTCCTTAATGGGAGTCTCGGAATTTCTTTGCTGTACTCGAGAACGATACGTTTCGCAGAGCCATTTTTCCGACCATGGAACTCCGAAAGGGTTCAGGAACGCATAACGTAATTCGTAATGGTCCAAGTTGAATTGAGGCTTACGAACTAACCAGAAACTTCAAATCTTAGCTCGTTTAGATCCTTTTTTTCCCCCTCGAGACCGAGACTTCCTTTTGAGCAGTTTGCTCGGTCACGCGCGAACGATATCACACGTCAAGTGTTAGTCGTGCGCCGTGCTAAATTTGACTAGTCTGAAGGAGTTCGTTTAATTTGTTCACTTGCGGAATCTACATCGTAAGACGTGCTCGATTAAACAGAAAGCATGGGAATATTCGTTACTAGGTGCACTTTACTATGTAACGAACGCTCTCGAACTGCCTACATTCGATAGGTAAAATAGTTCCATCGTTCCGAGTCTATACGCTATGTGCCAAGAGAAAATGGCGTATGTCACGATTTCCGTTATCGCTGCCACGTCCCGCCGCGCACAATTGCATTTCGGCAACTACTTGGAAAGTGCGCTTAAGCGCCGGGTCCCTCTACGCTCCTTACGCACGTACGCTCGTGTGAACTTACACGTCCGCGATCGGCCAGCACGTACACACACGTGCGCTTTTCGGTCGGCATTATGCAAAAGTTTGGAAAGTAACTTCGGACCCCCGTGTAGGGGGGCTGAAAAGTTTCCGCGGTACGCCATTCTCTCCATTCGAGCCCGAGGAAATAATTACTATCCTGACGGTAGGTGAAAATTGGTCGTTCGAGACTGCAGAAACATGTTCATCGTCGGCACTGCAATCGGAAAACTCAAGAAAGCATGCATTCTTAAGTGAGGGTGCTTCACGTAAAAAAAAAAGAATGTGGAATTTGTGGAAAAATAACAAAGAAAGTAAAATAATAGTGTGACTAATGTTTTCTACAGAAAGTTACATGATGATAAATGAGATGCGTACCACGAGTGGAAGATAACTGCTGGCTCGGTAGAGAAAACGAATATAAAGAAGAATAAATATAACTTTCTATCCTATAGTAAACAGTGTATCGATACACAATGCAGGCATTCGTTTGAACGGATATTTCTTTATGGTCTTCATATTTTATTTGTAATCAATCATGTAATATCGAAATGATTCTTTATATATTTTTCCGTAGATAAACGGAGTGCGCATCTCTCTTTTATTTCCCTGTTATTATTGACTGCTTGTATCAATATTACACTATTCATTCTTCACTTGCCACTTTACTTACAATTAGATCATAAAACACACAATTGAGTCACAAAGAGAATCGGAATTAGCGTCCGCTCTTTTAATATTTGAATAAGTATAAACAATCGAAATGTCGAAAAGACATTAGGTAAAATTGACGATATCTTTCGAGGGGGAAATTTTTTTGTCCAGAAGTCGCGGAAGGGAAATCATTTATTTCGACGTATTCAAAAGTTGGGAGGGACGCAGTTCGAACCGTGCTGCATTTTATTGTGTCTGAGCCCTCTGGGCACGTTATTTTTCGCTTCCGCTCCGCGGAACTCGCGGCGCGACGGGCTCGTTCGACGCTCCCGAAATTGTCGGCGATCCATTCGCAGCGAAGTCAGTACGACGTCAAACGAAATTGCTCTTCGTCCGCGCCATGGACAAAACGCGTAAACAGACAGGTTCCTCGTATGCTCGTGCGTAACTTTCTCTTCGACGAGCGTCACAAATCACGCGATGCAACCGGCCAGACGGCCGAATGCATGTGGTCATACGTTTCCATACGACAATAGGACGATGGCAACGGAATGGAGAGAGAGGGAGGGAGAATGAGAGAGCAGATAATAGGCGGCAGATAACAGCGGATGGGGAACCCGAAATGACGGAACAGTCGCAGTTTATCCCTTTCTGACGTGGCTCATAAAACCGTCGGTCCTGTAATATTTTACCGCAATCTCTCTCTCTCTCTCTCGCGCGCGCACATACACCGTTATCGAGAACACTCGCGGAAACCAGGGGCCAACCAGGCGGAAATATACGGGCATTCGGAAATGGGTTGAGATGATCCGAGTCGCGATGCAAGTTCCCGGCCAAGTAGTCCCCGAACTTAACGACTCTTCCTGTCGCGATAGGGGAGCAGGAGAAACGAGAGAACGACAAGCGACTAGCAGGGTACTTCGACGGAGAACGGCGGCGGCGGGGGCGGCCTT
Source organism: Mycetomoellerius zeteki (assembly GCF_001594055.1). Taxonomy (NCBI): domain Eukaryota; kingdom Metazoa; phylum Arthropoda; class Insecta; order Hymenoptera; family Formicidae; genus Mycetomoellerius; species Mycetomoellerius zeteki. The sequence continues at coordinate 271,964 of NW_017257307.1, forward strand.
GGTGGAGCCAAGGGAAGAAGTTGGATCGCGTTTCGCGGGAGAGCGCAAACGGTTAATGTACGATCGAAGGAAGAAGGAACGTTCGTAGCAATCCAGAACGACCGGAGGGGTTATTCCAGGTTGAACGATAGCGCCAAGGAATAAGTACTGTTCGCTGGGAAAGCTCTCCATTGGGTAGGGAATTGGATGTTCGGGATAAGAGGAGGAGTGAGAAAAAAAGGTAGAGAGAGAAGAAAAAAAGAGAGGGGGGGAAGGGGAGAGAGAAGAGGAGAGAGAGAGAAGCGGAATCGATGGTGCTCTCAAACAATTCTTCACCGTGTATTGACCGTGGGTAAATCAATCAGAGACAGTCGTTTTGACCTTTACGATCAGATTCCGGTTGGTGCAACGACAGAGCAAGATAGAGCGGCCGAGATGGAGTGAGATAGTAAGATATAGAGAAAGGGAGGGAGATAGATAAAAGAATAGATAGAGATAGAAAGACAGAAAGAAAGGCGCGGGCAAAAGAAAGCGAATAAAACATCGAGGGAAGGAGGGGAAAAGTTAAAGAGCCAAAGTAGGGGGAAAGATCGAAGTAGAAACGAGACTTCTGACATTGTTTGTCCAATTGCAACTACGCCATCCAAGACCTTCTTGCGCCAAAGGCAGGACGAAAATCTTTTAAGTGCATCGCGTGGATCAAGATATACTGTGAACATCGAGATTGTGACATATGGGTCTCTCCCGACTGAACGGCTAGCAGAGCTTGTGAATTCTTTTTCAATTTTATTACGTTGTTGTTTACATAGTTTGTTTTCAAACAGAACGATCGTATCTCGATTATATATATTGATGAAAATGATTTTAAGGAGTCCAAGTAAATGTGATGAAATCTGTAACTTTTAAATGTTTAAAAAATTCTAATAAATAAAAGAGTATTATTTATAAGAGAGAGCCAAATCTCATATTATATTTCCAAATGCATAGCCACCGTCATATGACTATCAATTAAATTCCAAGTCTTTTAATTGTTTTAAAAGATTTGAGGTTTCAAATGAGTATATATCTTTTATAGATTTCGTATCTATAAATCAGATCCCGTATTGAATCTTTCCAGTTGAGAATAATTCTGGGACAAGTTGAGTTACGAATACGAATCTTATTGCGGAACACACTCTATATACATTCTTTTAATACGTAAATCAAAAGCAAACTCTGTTCTGTTGAATCATTGTCAAGCACCGTGGAGAAATAATTCCGCGAGTTCCAATTCGGAGACGTTTACTTACATAACGACAAGAAATCATATCGAAAACTGAATCAATTCCGCGCGATAACGTTTCAATGATGCACGACGAATACCGAAGGGCTAAAAAGCTCTTTCTCTCTCGCAACCCGGTGAGAATTCGAGAAACGAACGATTTCGTCACGCGCGTTTTCCCGTGCGAGTCGCCGCCGGGTATTCGATAATTTGCGGCGGAATTCCTTTATTATATTTTATAAATTGGTACGTATGTGTGTGATGGAAACATGTACCTGCCGTGCGAGAGGGTGCTCAGTCACGTACAAACAATGGCAAATTGTGGGCCAGTGGGCCAGAGGCAGGGACGATGATTTAATCGGTACATCGGGTGTGTCGTCCGACATTCGGTCGCATAAAACATGCAGCGTCCCGTGATGAATCGCGCGCGCGTGTTTGCCATGTGGCTCGCCTCTAACTGGCGTCATCGCAATTCCATTAAATCGCCGCCCCGTGCGACTCTGCAAGCGCCACGACTTTATTAATCCTACATACGAGCGTTCCGCCCCACACTTTTCTCTTCGTGTCAGGATTTCAAGATATTTTTCACATCTTTCTTTGAAACTTTTCTCTAAAGCGTAATTCAAGACCGTATTTTTTCTTTGACGACACACGGAAAGAACGATTTTGCTGAAGTATCTAAAAATTTAACTACATATAAATTTGAAAATAATTTTTTGTTGACCTAAATTAATTATGTAGGACGCTTAAATTGGTTGCTAAAATATAAAAAAAAATTTTTGCAACATTGCTGATCATAGCTTGAGTTTTCTACATTCTTTTAAATATTTTAATGGTTCAACAAAATTATCTTCAACTCTGTATTTGGCTAAATTTTTAGATATTTCAGCAAAATTGTTCTTTCCGTATAGAAACATTGCTTTAACTGGCACACATAAACTGAGATACTCTAAGATTAATCGTTTATATGTTTCTACATTGAAAGAGCAATTTTGCTGAAGAATTTAAAAATTTGGCTAAATACAGATCTAAAAATAATTTTGTTAGACCATCAACATAATTTTGCAGGAACCTTAAGCATGATGAGCAATGCTGCAAGAATGTTTTGATATTCTAGCATTTTTGTCGTCCTAATTGTTTTGAAGGTCCAGCAAAATTATTTTTCAGATCTGTATCTAGCTAAATTTTTAGGTTCTTTAAGAAAATTGCTCTTTCAGTGTAAGATGTTGACTTTTAATTATCTTCCTTTGCGAATATTTAACGTTATAATGGCAAGTAAACAAGATTGAACTGAATTATAGTTAACAACTAACGTGTCTCAAGGAAATAATACTAGAGATAAAAGTACCTGTGCCCTCAAGCGATACTTCCAGGTAATCCAATGAGCGAGTTTTCAATTTAAAATTCGATTCACTCTTTGATTCTATTTTCTTGCTGTCACGACCTCTTGTGCTGCGTGCAAGCACTACAAAGCACCGTCAGAGACAGATTACATAAAATAAATGTCGAAGACGACCAGGGTTGTTTAATTATGCGCATGGAAAGTACAGAAAACGAAGCAACCTACTAACGTTAAGACAACGAGACACAAAAGCAAATACATAATCTAAAAAAAAAACAGTCGAACGTTAATTCGGGCAACGGCGCAAACGTAATTACCGTCTGATCGAGAAACTCGTAACCGCTCATTATCATCTTTCCGTTAAAAGGCAAGATTCTTCTCGTCATTATTATCTACTCTCTCACCTTTTACAAGAAGAGATGGCCTTTCTAATGGACGCCGATCGTGTGTACGGATTCGCGGTCGTAAACACGCACTCTCTCTTCCACGAAGGGACGCGTCCCAGCGTCCATCTCGCCCTCTCACTCGACGCGGAGATCCCGAAATTATTAGCTTCTGCGCGGGTCCGGGCGCGGAAGCTCGGGCGGCGCATACGGCGCAGTAAAAACTGCATAGCCGATGCAAGGTGCGACCAATCATTTTCGGGGGTCGTGAGGCGAAGGCGAAAGAAATTGCCGGGCAAGCTGTGTGCACGACGTTCGAGAAAAGGACCCGTGGCAGCGAACACCTGCTGCTCTCTCGACCGGCGTTATACGATGCTCAGGAACGTTCGCAAACCACTACCAGCAGCAACGGCATACCTTCCTCTTCTCGGGTCCCGTCTCTTTCTCACATCGCGTTTAAACATTTCCGAAGAACCAGCCAACTCCGTCGGATCGGCCGGTGTTCTCGGGCGTGAGAACCAGGCGGGGGTGGAGCGGTAGGAATTTAGTAGTTTTCTTCGTCGTCGAGTGGTTATCACTCATCTCGCCCCCCGTCGAACACAATGCTGCTAACGCCTCGTGGACCAGATGGTGGTCGTATTAAAAACTTTTCGCGATTATGATTTCTCGATTTCAATGGTCAGACACGTGCCACAGTCGGCATGGGGGAGATCGGTCGCCTATTCGTACTGAACCTTGAAAGTCCCACGTGTAGCTTTATGCCTTTTTGAGGTACGATGTAATTTGCACGCAGCGGATTTTTCTACGATACCCTCTTTCTCTTTGACTGGCCATAAAGATATAATACAACCTTATAAAAGTGTCATATAACAACGCAATAAAAGTATTAGAATATCGATGGAACGGTGATAAAAACAGCGTTCTAAATGCTCCGTAACACATGATAGATAATCAATCTCTTTTTGGAAAGTCATAAGTTGCGGCAAATTTATAGATATGCTCAATATAATCTTTTTTTCATTTCGTCTCAATACTAATTTCAAATACGAAAAAGTAAAAATTATATATATTTATATATGCAGGCAAACATACATTTATTATTTACCAGTTTTATACAAACTTTTTTATCAGAGTATAAATAATAAAGCGAAAAAATATTTTGTAATTTACAGATATAAGAATCAAATATAAATGTAATATGTAAATTTAATGAAAACGGCGAAAGAGACATAAAAAAATTTTGTAAGTAACGGTTGCAAATATTAATAAAATATTTATAAGAATTTATTAAATTTCAGTATGTCGAGCGCAATACACCTTCTCTAAATACGTTATTACGAGAAAATGTACATGTTTCTAGTGCCGTCGTACGAGTACTTCATTTACTCAAAGTAATACATCAAGAGGGGCCATATATGGATCAGGGTATCTAGAGACTTACCCCCTCTCACTCGTTAATGTTCGGATGATGATGGACCGCCGACGAATAAATTTCCCGACGAGTCGGTGGAAGTGCAAAGAGGGGAGATGCATAGCCAGCGACGACCGACACATCCGTGCTGTATCCTCCCACGAAATTTACGAGGGCTATTTTAAATTCATAAAGATATTTGTATTCCCGGTCGTCGCATAATCATGCATTCGGTCGTTCTACGACGCGTGGAAATTCCTTGACGTCGCGATGCGAGCGAATGAAACAGTATAACGGCAGATTCACATGAGGATTGACAGAATGAAATCATGGAAACATATTGAGCAAGTCTCTCAACGCGAATAATTACTGTGATGATTTGAGTACGGAATAATATGGTGATATAATGTTAAATTCCGTAAGCAGAAATTCTAAAAATAAGCGCAAAAGAATGACCCTATGATGAAAACACATGTTCTTTTATTTTTACGTACTTTGTGACCCTCAAATTTTGAATCGAACTGTATGCCACACGATGCTATGATAGAATATTAATTTAAAGAAAATTTAAGCATAGAGGTAGTTTTGAAGATATACAGGGAGTAAAATGATCGAATTCCTAATATTTCCAATATTGTTCAACCATTATAGATACAAATTATTGAAACAATTTAATTTTGAATAAAAACTATTTTGTTTAATCACAAAAATTTAACTAAAATGCAATCAATTGCATTTCTTAATTTAAAGAATCGATTTGATTGGACTATTCCAATGACTATATTTATTAAATTTAAAGAAATCTTTGTCTCTCTCTCTGTGTATTGCTGACAATTTGAGTTAAAGATAGTTAATCGCAATTTCTTTTTTCTCTATTTTATTTTTAATTTCGATATGTATTTTTCCCAGAGTTTGAATATTGACATGCATTCATGAACTCTAGGCACTGTGCCTAATGGAAGAAACGTCAAACTGCACTTTGAAGGTGCTTAACATTATCCTGCCGGAGGGCAGAGAATTGTCTCTGTCTTGTTTTATCTAGAACACTGACTGCAAAGACAACTTCTAAGTCGTTCCGAAGTTCGCGAGTGTAAGAGAATTTTCGCCTGTCGCGTTCTCCGGAAAGTTAATAAACATTAACAAATCGGCTCTCTTGTCGCGTAATAAAGCGTCATAAAATTTTCCCGACGCGGATGTTTTCCGCGAACGAGCAATTGCGCGAGGCGACGCGATGGAGCGTAGAGGCGGTAAACATAAATCTCGTAAATGGAAATAGTTGCCGTATCCCGAAATTAAATCGACCGGCGACATTTCGGACTGTTTAAGTACAATGGGACACGAATCGCAATTTCAGGCGACAGACACGGCTCGGTTAGCTAGATAAATGCCGTGCCGCAGTTTCGTGCGCGGTTTCTCTCGCATCGGGCCGCACGATGTAGTAGCGACGGCGTTCAAACCAATATCTACCCGTAACTTTGGAGAGCGAGCTGACAAAATAGAGACACTGGGTAGGAATAGATTGCGCAGCAAGTTTGAGACATTTCCATTAAAAAGCAGTTACACTATTTCAAGTATTCTCATTTAATTACGATAGGTTATCTGATGCGAGTGCGCGTTAAGTAAAAGGTTGAAGCTTTGAAAAGTAAAAGCACAGATTCTATCAATCATGCATCTGCATTAATGTAAATATTTCAAACTTCACATCTGTACGTTTAACTATAAATCCATCACAATTATGGAATATACAATTATGAAATCCCTCTTGTGCTCTCAAATCTAAAATTTATTTTTATAAATCGGTTTACATTACTCTCGTTACGAAAAGTATAAGTATTCGATACCTGCAAAATGATGATTCAAAATACAAGAATTTAGAATACGCGCGCCGTCTTACAATTTGGCACGATCCTAGCCGCGCGTTAAGGGAAAAGTACCAATGACTGTCCACGTCCCATTATCTGGCCAGTGACAGTTTTATTTTTTATTAAGCTGTATATATAAAGTAAGAAAAATATTTTTATCAATTTACATTATTTAGTTATTCAGTTTCTTATATTAAAAATTTTACAATTAAACTTTTTTTTTAATATTTAAAAAATTATTTGAATTATCGTAGTAAAATGCACTGTGAGATTTTTCAGATTCCTTAAGATATTGCTAAGAAAAGTGTAATACTTGTTAAGATAATAATAATTATAATATTACGTTTTTCTGCATAAATTAAGTATCTATAGAATCGTAAAGATATTTATAGTAAATAAAAAACAAATAATTACACATTTAAATTGTATTTTAAATAAAAATTTACATGGCTATGAATCGGTACGTGATAACCTTGCTTGCCCGATAATTAACAGATCATTCAGTTATTGGGCAAATTGTCATTTCACATGTTCATTTGTATGTCCGAATACATAGTCGTAACGTGCTCGAGTGCTGTTCGTGTTGTTTTCTGCATGAAACTTTTAAGTAAGTAATATATTACAAACATTATTACGATATTGTAGATTGTATATTTTTATTCAGCTTTATGCATTCCTTTTATTTATTTTTATTGACACGTAGTATACATAACTTCAAATTTTTAATTACATTTGAATTTATTTTTTACATTACTTATATATTAGCAATATTTTATTAGGTTACATACATTTTTTACTCTCTAAATCTGGATCAGTGGATCCAGATATCATCACTAATATCAGTACCAAGTATGCCATTGGATAACCATTGGGTGACTATCCATCGATTCAGATTTAGAGAAAAAATTTTTTGAATTTTTGCCCAAAGCATACAAAGTGCGCAGATTGAAATTAGTGCACTAAATACAATAAATGCATTACATGAAATATGCACCTCTTGTCATAACACTTCTAATATATGTAGGAAAATTGTAATTATTATTTATTACTTCATATACACATTTATCATTTTTGTTCCTTAATAAAACTTTATAAACGCATTTTATAAGTTATTGTGTCATTTTACGTCTTATTTATATGCATTATTTGTAAATTTTTCATGAACCATACATACCCCCTCCCTCTCTCTATGGGTCATATATCCCACCCTTATGGGATATATGGCAAAAATGTAAGGGTTTCAAAAAGTTTACTTTTTAATACGAAAAATAAATATATATATTTCAGATTTCTAATATTTTTTTCATAGTAGTAAACAGTACAAAGTTTTTACTGATATAGTTCGTTTATTTTATTATAGTAAATAATACTTAATAAATTAAATTTTTGATAGGTGCGGCGTATATACCGGAGTTACCCTAATCGATTTTTCCTTCTAGACTTTCCTGCTCACGTGCGGAAATTACACGCGGTACAAGAACAAACGTATAAATAATGACGCGAAGTAAGCACGACAAAAACGTCGCAATCCCTCATCGATTTAATGCGTTGCCATGGAAGCGACGGAAGGAAAAAACTGTACCGCGGATGCGGTAAAAGCCCATCGCACACAAATTTACATAAGAGCATAAGTATGGCGCGTGGCCGTCTGGACCAGCAAGATGCCTTGAATAAGCCATCGTATTGTTCAATACAACACAATGTAAACGTGCAGATAATGAATACAATAAAATTCAAAAAGAATGTAATATTTTTTATGTATGGATTATGCATAATGTAGTGTATAACAAGAATAACGCGACGTATCCATTACATTATTGCATTATTGAGTATTTACTTGGTTTCTACGTTGATAATGTAATTGTACGCGGTTGTAATTTTGCGTCGTAATAAAAAAAAGATTCCTTTCATTATTTATGTAAAAGAAAATACTTCAATAACTTAATTCTCAATATTCTACAAAATCCTGCTTACGTATTGATTAATTTTCGCGATCAATACGGTTTTTTATACCCTTGCCGAGTTATAGCTAATTTCGTTTTACGACATCTTACATCTGGCAATTTATAGATGCAATATTGCTTTCATCTTACATCATAGCACGTGTGTAATTTCACAGTGCATAGACATACGTCTTACGTTTGCGCATCTCATGCGAAAGTCGCGTCGTCAAACTCGTAAGAATTCAGTGCGAGGATGGTCTAATAAATATTTCTCGAGCGGGCGATGTTCGATGTGTATACCACGTGCGGCGTATCGCGCCGCATAAAAGGAAGATAGATATACTCGAACGAGAAAATGTTACCGCCAGAGATCCACCGGTACCACGCCACATCGGCTACTATACATAGGTGAACGTAAGGTACGTCGGAAAGTTCAGGATGCGGTGGTCTCAAGATTTCGGCGTTACTAAAACCCGGGCGTCGACTTCACCACGAAGCCGGTGGAATAGAACGTGCTTTCTCCCCGTTTCGTTATCTTGGTCACGTCCCGTCTGGACCCGTGAGCGCGTTTCCTCGGAGGAAAAGAGATACTCGAATATTTGTTGTCTGAGAATCGTACGGTCATCTATAACCGCCGGTATCTGTATAGATAGGATATATCAGACGTCGCATAGTTTTATAGAAGACGCACACAATCACAGACAATATAATAGAAGTCAAAATGGAAGGAACTGCAGTGCCGTGATGTTGTGAAGTTTCGCGTGACATTTCTATTATAAGAAGCCACATATATACTATGTTAAATAAAAGTTTGCATATTAATAGTTTAAATAAAAAATTGTGTGTACGAAAGCTACTATAATCCTATGAATAATTGTGTTAATGATTAAACGAGATTTCTCTGGATTATTTTCATAATTTGGATATTCGTGTTTCCATTAAATTTTGCAGAAACAAGAAACTATAAAAGAATATAAAAATCAATATCTATTGTCGTGCGATAACGTTAAAAATTAAAAAAAAAAACGGAAATTGTACGGTAGTGGTTTTAAATTAAAAATAATGTACACTTATTTATACACTGTTACAAAAAATAAACAAACAATGCAATAGTAAACAGTAAATACTGTTAAGTAAACAAATCTTTTTTCGGTTCAATTTTGACAAGCAAAATACGCTCGTAACCACCACAGAAATCAAACCACGGACGTTATCCATTCTATGCTCGATTTATCGATAAACATAGGTAAACGATCCACTATGTGATTTTTGCCATTGCAACTTGTCAAATTTTTTTCGTTATATTGAAATTTTTCGGATGTACCGAGTTCTGATATCAACAATCAAACACATCAATCTCTTTCCTTAATGCGTGTCTCTGACAAGTCGTGGATCCTGCCACCGACACATAATCACGAATGTATTAATTCTCGTGTTGAAAAGTTGCATGACAACTGGTGAATTAACTCGCGATTCAGCAAACCAGATGCGCACAAAGACGCCGACAATCCCAGTTTCATTTGATATGCGAGGGAATTCTCACGCGATCTCGAGCCGTCTCGTGCATGACGGGCAACTCTTTGCCCGGCAATGTCGCGAGCTGCCGGCGCCGGATGTCAAACGAACGAACGCGAGATAGCTGTTAATTAATGGGCGACGGGAAATACGGGCGTGACAGCTGAAATTTCGTCGTTATATACGCGTGTAAAGATACTGGGGAGGGACGTGGAACGCGGTAGAAAGAAAAGAAAGACAAGAGGAAAGGCGACGGAGAGGGATGGCGAGAGATGCAACGGGAAGACAGAAAGGTGGAGAAAATAAAACGCGGAGCGAGAGCGGAAGGGCTGGAAACGCGGAATACATTATACCCCGGAAAAAGATGAATCATACCGCTGATGGAATAAGCACTACCGAGTGCGACGGCCGCAGCAATTTGTAGGAGCCGACGTGCCGGCCGAACGGATGGCGATACGGAAACGAGAGAAAAAGACAGAGTTGAAGATCGTTGGATGAGAGACAGAGAAAGAGAGAGGAAAGAAGAGTAGGGAGAAAGAGCTCGATGAGCCGGCGAAACTTATAATGGAATCATCCTTCTGACCTTACTTCACCTAAGGAAGCCGCGGCGTAGGCCATAGAAAACTAGTTCCCAGTAATTCTTCCTTTGATGTGAACGTTGCATCCTCGCGTCTCTTCCCCTTCCTACCCTACCTTCCTAGGTGAGTCGCCACTCATGCCGCGACACACATTAGATACATACGCCGCAGTCAATGGAATAGCGCTCGACCGTAAACTTGACACAATTGCCGCTGCGACGTAACTCAGGATCAGTACAATGCTGGGCGTATACCTTCTCTCGGCTTGGCAGACAGTACGGAATGACCAGACGAGAGCGAGCGAGACAGATAGATGGGAAGAGAAAGACAATGCAAGAGAGGGGACAAGAGCATGGAAAGGTACGAAGATAAAAGAGATCCGAGGAAAGGTGAGACGCTTCGACGAGGAAGGTGGATATCTGTTACATCAGTGCAACTTTTGTAGCTTTTGCTGATGACGCACCAAGTAAAAACGGTCGCTACGCAGCGCAGTGAGAGCATAGTAGAGCTTAATAAGAATAGTAGAGCTTGATTTTATAGCGAGATATCTATTTTGATGCATCAATGAATAATTGGCTGAAGAGTATTATTAAGCCAACGTAAAATTAAATGTTTACTTCATCCTATACTTACTTGCATCAAGTAAGGCGTATATTTTTGAATTTCCTATGAAAATTGATAGCGAAAGGAAAATGTTAATATAAAAAATGATCATTATAAAGATTTCAAATAAACGTTAATAGCAGTCGAATAGTGTGTGAAGAAGCTCCTGTGCATCTCTTTATGTATGTTTACCATCACTTAATATCCGTCGAAGCTGCATAAATATTTGCTGGAAAAATCGTAGGATGCAGATCGTGTGCTATTATATAGCGATTTTGGCTTTCTTGGCGTAAACAGAAAGAAAGACAGGGGGAGAAGACAACGACACAACGTGTGGGTGAACCGGTGAACAAGAGGAAAGTGAAAGAGATATCTCGATGGAACGCAGCGACGAGGAAAGAAGAAAGGTGGAACCCTATTGAATCGGTCCATAGGTTTACTGCCATTATTTTCCCCGTACATCCAGCCCTATTGTATCGGGGCGTGAGGCTGCGGAGTGAGCATCTGCCCTTCCTCCGATCCTCTTCGCGCGGCATGCACCCGCTCGCCGCTTCTATTCCCCGAGACCACTCGAGGCTGCTTTTTGTCCAATCATGCGCGCGAAATATTGCCGCCACGGGACAACCTCGACGGTCGTTGCAACGAAGAGGAGAAAAAAAGCAAGGAGATATCACTCGCCCGACTGATGCGTCCTGATAGTGTTGGGTCGATGGCAAACACGTTACGGTACGCGCTATTTTCGAAAAGCTAGAGAGGTGAGATTGGCTACTCATCTTCTCAGGTATACTCAGGAAAATTGACTCTCTTTATAAACGCAGTCGAATCCAAATGGTGCGAGATAAATCCCAATTTCAGCCACTTTTTAATGTGCGCACACTCGTGAATTTAACCGATGCGGCGAATTTATGCACCGGTAATCGAGTTTTCGCCGAGTACGTTTAAAGCCAAGCTTCATTATCGCTCATTTTTGACCGTGTTACGTTTCGCGTTTCGTGTATAATGGCGCGAGTTTGTCGCATTAATGAGTGGCTCCGTTATTTACGTACAATTGAAAGCTTCGAATTTCATTTTACAAAGAGATATTTTCATGTATCTCGATGACGAGATATACTCGATTGATGTCACGATAAATGATACAGATAAATTTCATGAAACATATAGGATTTTTCAGAAGATGTGACATGGATATACGTATATTAAGTAAATATTATTTTCTAGTTTCGAAATAAAAAGATACCATATGTTAAAATAAATAAAATTTCTTTCTTTATATACGGTGTTATATCTTAACTTATTATTATATTTTTTAAACATTCTCACTATCGATTATCTTAAATCTTGACTTTAAATACACTCGTATTATTTATCGTGAAGTTGGTTAAAATAAAAAATAAAACAAACTAGTATGACGTGTTTCTGAGTTAAAAAATATTATCTCACTCAAATGAAAAATAAGCGAGAAATATAAAAATAATAAAATGCAGAATTTTTCTTTTTATTTTTTCTAGGATAAATACAATTTTTATAAATAACAGAAAATACAGGTTTATATCGATCTTTTATATGTTGAAAGATTTTTATAGCTCGGCAATAAATATCTCACAGTATCCCCACAATGTAATTTAAAAATGCTGGAGGAGCTATAAAAATACTTTAAAGTCAAGATTAGGTACATGTTTTCCAAGCTTACATTATACATAATGTATTGCTTTCGGAATTAATTAGTGCATTTACGACTTTTTCGCACGAATAATCGAATAACTATCGAGATGCATTTGTTTCCTCGCCGTTCCGGCTCCTGTTTCAATTATATCGCCCACGCGTTTGCACAATTACACGTGGCTTTATGGCGTCCGTGTATGGCAAAGTTCGACCGTGTGGGCGCTGAGAACGGAGGATGATACCGCGAACAAGGCGAACAAACTTAGCCACCTCTACAATCGCAGACTCACCGACGGATACCAATGGACCGAATGGCGCCGAGCGCGGAAAATTTTGCTCCGACGAGTCTGCTCACTTTGCGTGTCTCACCGAAGAGAATCGCGAGTTCCGTTGGGCGCAAATTTTTATGCTACCGCGCGCAGTATTGCGATCGTAAAATCAGAAATTCTCCGTAACGAAATGCTATGCAAACTGCGCGTACGATGGTCGCAATTATGCGCGGTTCTAACGATTATTACGCCAGGCGCAACTCTGTTACGAGATTACGAGACTGTCTCGTAACACCTGCCTAATGCCCGCGACCACTACACCATCATGTAAAGTAATCCTTGTTTCACCAATCTCATGCGAGACGAACAATGCTTCGTTGTTCGTCCGCTTCCGTTCCCTCCGTCTTTCATTTCGTCTCATTCTCTCCCTCTCTCTCTCTTTCCTTCTCTTTTTCTCTTTCCGCAGAACGCACGGTTCTCGTCCCGTTGACTCGCAATAAAAAGAACGATGCGACATTGTGTAAAAACCGGTACGACGAATCGTTGTTCCGCGAGATTTTGCGCTATCGCAACGTGATTTCCTCCAGGCTAATCATCCGCCGCCAAGCTGGTTTCTACTAGCTCGTTTTCTATGCCGTTACTGTGCCTTATTAATTACGGCGGCACTCGGCATGCATATCCCGCGGTGTAACGCCAATTAATTTCCCCGAGTACGGGAATTAATGTCAAAGGGAGAATGAAAACGTGGAAGGCAATTGCTAGCGACGACATTTCCACGTAAATATCGTGCAAGAGCTTGCCTGGAAGGGATCTCGAGACTCGCTTCAAACAGTTGTTATTCAATAAAGATTCATTAATCTACGAGATTCTAGAGCGATCGATTGATGGATTGCATATTCATTAAATATTTCAATTTGAACTGCTTACTATTCGATAGTCGCATTGGTCCTTGACTTACATCCGAGAGAGTAAAACAAGACGATCGTAATGAGTTTGGATTATTAGTATCATTGAATATTGAAATATTTCCAGTTTTTGAAGTATTTCTAATCATTTATAATACAAAAATATACAAAAATCAAATGAGACTGTTTAATTTTAATCTCTTGAAAGTATCGAACGACAAGCGTCTTCTTCCTTAGCTAAAGAGAATTTACACGGAGCACTTATTTTCCATAAATGTAAATATACTCTGGAGCGAGAGAGTAAATATATTAGACGTGAAACGTTATTCCCCGGCGTACGAGCTCTTTGTACAAACGAACGCGCAAATATATACTCAGTTATTAATTAAAGCAGACCCATAAGAGAAATAGAGTTTCCCCTCTATTTTCTTTAAAATTTACGCTAACGACATTAGTTTTGTTTCCACGGTTCCCACCATGCGGTCCTTGGCTATCTCCGCGAGATCTCATTTCGCTTCGCACTTTGTTCCTCTCTTGAAACCCTCGAAACTTTGGATTATGAGTGCTTGTGAATTCAGCTTGAAAAATCAATCGAAACTTTTCTCGGTTTTATTCGTCCGCGGCGCGAACCATTGGTACTCCTTAAATTTGTACTTAAGAATTCCGTTACGGCTACATGCCTGAACGATCGAACCAGAAAAGAAATATCGAGATAGAAGCTTCACGTATTTCTCCATCAGTCTTCCGTAATCGTTTAATTTCGTTGCAAATGTATTCACTTACGTTACTACATTTATTTCTTTTTAATAAATATGATTACTGTATACTAATAAGACGTCTGAACATATCATCTATATTTTAATTCTTTCCTTTCTTACTTCCTTTCTTATTTGAAACTAGATATTCGCATCGAGTATCAATTCAATTATCTAGGAATACAAAAACAAAGACCATGCTTATAACATGCAGAAGGAAAACATGAAGAAGAAAATGCCGCGGGAAATGTGTATTAAAAAATATCTAACAGACCCCGAAGACACGCACGCGGTCCAAAGTGGAACGGATGGAATGAAAATTACATAGTGGATATAATAAAGCGCAGATCATACGGAGATCCGAGCGTAATTTCGTCCGCGGGCTCAAAGACCTTAATGACGACTCATTCTACCGTGAGTAGCAAGCATATCGCGTTTCGACTTTTCGCTTTCGCTGCAATTTTTCCCATTTGCCTACGCTACGTAAATACCTTCGAAACATTTCCAGTATTTTTTCCAATTAAATTATATCCAGGAAAACGGCGTATTTTACGTGTATTTTTTTCCTTTTTAGCAAACTAGTCAAATGCTCTTTGTGCTTGTTGGTTCCTATCTTATGTCATTCACGTTGAATATGTTGCAGTCGCAAAAATAAAAACGCTATAACAGAGACCGCGTATGCCACTTTACAAATTTCTGACAAACAAAGACAACAAAGATATTTTCATGGAAGAAATACGAAGTGGATATGTAAAAATTCTATCTCTCTTCGTTTCTCTAAAAGTACGCTTCGTTTTTCTGTCGGGGAACATTTGTTGTATTCTCGCACGAGGTATACAGTTACGAAGGCTAGTCATTTTTGGAAAGAGTAGCCTTTCATATTTTGGGCTTGTGCATTTTATACACTTACGTAAAACGAATGAAACTCCAAATAAAAAATTCCTTTTGATATTACAATTGCTAAGCTCTAGCATATGTAGAGAAATTCTACAAACGTTAGGTAATATTATAAAATTATTCCACTACTCGTATAGCTCTCGTGCAGACTGCAAAATTATGCGGCTGTTTTTCCCGTCCGCTAACGTCGCAAATCATCCGCTCGCGTTATTTTTTCACGCTCGATGTCCTTCGGCGAATGTCTTGTTACTTCTGCATTGTTACCGTAAAACGAGGATGTTATGATAGGCACCGCGCTCCATTTTGCGGATTCCCAAGGAGAGAAAACCATGCAAGAAAATGACGGACTCTCTTTCTCTTTCTTTCTGTCTCATCTTTTTCTTTCTCTCTTGCTGAGCTCTCACCCCCTGGAGGCATCGGATCCCGCTCACGCTTATCTTACTTTCAATGGACGCAGAAAATTCTCCGCTTCCCGCTTGCTCTTTTCAGGCATCTCGACCAGACTGACGCTACGGTGACAGGTAAGAGAGACGGCAATTGAAATAACAAGAGAATGTTAAGGAGGAAGCCGGTATGAGAACGAGCGACGTAGAGGCCGCCCTGCCGAGCAAATCCCAAAGTTTCTTTGAAAAGAATCCACCGCGTTGCACCCGTCTTCCGTCCTAGTTGCGATTGCGAAGCGTTCTCGAAAAATTTGTTCCTTTTCAAACCGATTTCACAATGTAGCCGGGATCTGATACGTTTGCATCTTTTCACATGAATATCAATCCATTCAACATCTAAGTAGCTTGATTGTTCAGCGCTTGAATAACCGATTGTAGGATAATTTAACTAATAAATAGATTTTCATAAGTGTTTTTCATGACTTTTTCAGCCTCAATGTCCGCATTTTTGTAAATGTTTACTATCAATCATGAAAATTGTGAGAACAATAGTTGAAATTATCCATCGCGCGCGCGCGTAAATTCATTTTAACTTCTTTCATATTTGATTTGAAAAAGTATTTTTCTAAATAAATATATATAAACATAAGTTGTATAATTTCGTTAAATAAAAAAAAGATTCCTATGGGTTACGGTAACCTTGGAGTCTTCTTTCGCTTTTATCCCGGGATCTAATGCATCAATTTTAACTTTTTTTTTTAATTGATACAAACAGTAAGGAAAAAGAATATATAGATAAGAATATCATAAAATTTCCGATAACCAAAATATTTTGAAAAAAAAGAAATTCTCAAAAATCGTTGTTTTTTCAAACGGATTGGGTTACCGTAACCCAGTGTGGTGTTCAAGGGTTAATATATTTCTCTTGTGAATTTGTATATAGGTATGAATTCCTAAAAAAAGTCACCCTGAAAATATACGAAACAATCTAAATTTCATTCTTCTCTATTTTACAAATCAGACTTTCGTATCGAAACACAAAGAAAAAAACGTTGACTTTTAAATGCGCGTGCGATTCGTTACGTCGAAAGTCACGCGCTTCTCTGAAATCGTGAAATCACTGATACAGAAAATTTGATCGCCAAAGCTCGGACAGGGCTAACCAATGCGAAAGCCAACGCAATCTCGACAGGAATACGTCGGATAATTCGAAAATTTCCACCCCCATGGCACGGCCAACGAAGGGAGGTGCGGCGTCCCTCATTGTTACATTCAGCTAACAATGCGCGCCGTAACAAATTCGTCGCTAGTGCGGTGCATAATTGGGAGCATTCCTCTCTTTCGCGCGAATCTCCATGGACCTATCACTCGTTCTCTCTTACTCTCGCTTTGTGTTGGACGTGGAAAATATATTCCAGGATCAGCGTGAACGCATAATCTCCCAGCGCTAAGAGTAGTCATGGATCCCTTTCCCTGGCCGACATCGTTAAATCGGCCATATGCTTAAGTCTGGTCACGTTCGCGCACCCGCTGCTGATAAATTGATTGCGTTTCGGAATTCTCTTCGGCGCGTTGCAGCTGCTGTTAGCACAGCTCGACCGAATTTCCATCGGTGCGCTCCGTTATGATTTTATACGGAACTACACCTCTTCTTAATGTCGCGCTCCACTGCCCGTTATATACTCGTCGTTCAACATCGTCCTTTCTGCGGTCAGAGAATTCTGGATCATGAATCTGACATTGTGGAAAGACGTGTGCCCTAGTTAAAAGTAAACGAGATACGTAATAATCCCGACACAACGCGGCATTTACCTAACTAACGACGACGATGACAACAGCGGTGACGACGACGACGACGACGACGACGACGACGACATTGCAACGCGTGCGTCAGTCGCTCGCAGCTTCAGTAATTA
Organism: Mycetomoellerius zeteki; assembly: GCF_001594055.1. Lineage (NCBI taxonomy): Eukaryota > Metazoa > Arthropoda > Insecta > Hymenoptera > Formicidae > Mycetomoellerius > Mycetomoellerius zeteki. The sequence goes on from NW_017257307.1 coordinate 289,628, forward strand.
GTCTGCCATTGCCGGCTGTGCAAGCCGTAATAGACTTGACCCGCCTTCTACATTCCTGAAACTTCGGCCGCAACGTTGCGGCATTACAGTTGTGTTAATTACACGGCGGAAAATCGTCGCATTGCGTTGCGCGTCACCTGCGTACGCACTTTGGAAAACCACGGGCGAACGTGCGTACCGCTCTACAAATCGCGTAATTCACAATAAGAGACACTCGCGACAATTATTTATGGCTCTTTATTAACTTTCGGAACTAGCCAAGTTCAAGATGCGCTGCTTACGAAAACTTTTGTGTATGAAACTTCAGGGATATTAAGTAATTATGTTATTATACGTTTGTATAACGAATTACATCGCCAGAGGGAAATTAGCTATTATTTTAAATTGTACGTTTTGAGCAAAATGAGAAACGGATAACACGACATTTCAGAATGTTAATTGAGAGCTATATGCACTGAAGAGAAAGGTAAGTTGAGAGGAATTTATTATTACTCCCTTGTAACTCTTTCGGAATAAAGCTCAATATCGAAAAATCATATCCTGAAAAATTATCCTTTTAATGTATGGAAATAGCTGCATTAAATAGATTGTAACGTTTTTTTTTTTTTTTTGTTAAAAATCGAGGTACTTTTGTGACAACGCTCAAAAAGCAGACGCAAGACATTTGAAAGAGATTTATTCTGTTAGCACGGCGCAGCAAATTATTTTAGTTTTAGAAATAAAACGGCGTGTATGTAGTACGTAATATGCACACATATATGGAGCAGCTTCGCACGTTGTTTTCAATCATAACATACGAAACCTTTTTCTCGCTCGGTATTCATGTTAAGGCTGGCCTCTCGGCATGCTCGCGCGCTAACTTCGTTTATTGCGGAATCGAGAGCGAATTAACTCCGATATTTGTTACCACGTTGCCCCGTAACCGGCGCGGATCCGCAACGCGTAAATTGCAAATTAACTCTAACTCGAAAATTTGTAAATCACGTACGGGAGAGTCGGTACGCTTTTGCGGAACGCGTACGTGAGGTAGCGTACAAAAAAGATTTGTATCCCTTGTTCTCTCATTCTGCTGCCCAGTACACATCCACCTTATGGTGGATGCGTATCGATTTATGCGCGGCTATGAATCTACCGAAAATTCACTTGGTCCCTTGCGGTGAGTCACATCCGTTCCTTCGGCACTAAGTCAGCGAAACGTTAGGGGAAAACACAGCCAAACAATATATACGTTGATATACCACTGAATAGCTCGTAAGAATACCGGGAGAAAAAAAGATGGTTAATGTAACCATTTTTTATGGTACCGGCGTTTATAATCGCTCGACTCTGCGTCGTATCGATCGCGTGTAAAAAAGCACGTGTAATCGCGCGAAGCTCCATTATACATTCATGCATATCTTTATGAGTGTAAATACATCGATAGTACGGATTTCAGCACGTACAAGAAGAATCCATTAATACGACAAATATTTTGCTATTAAGATCCACTGAACACAGAAGTTGAAGGGGGTCGACATAAAGTATACAAATCGCAAGGAGTGTCTAAAGGAGGACCGCGTAAATTTTTCAAGAGCTCTCCCCTCGAATCGCGTCGTCGTGCCGGCGCGAGCTGTCGCCCTCCTCCATTGTTCAGGGAAAAGAGTCTCGAAGAGTGCAAAGGGCGAGTCAGAAACGCTAATAAAAAGGAGGGAGAGAAGCGTCGCGCGATAAGATGAAAAGCAGCACGAATTAAAAGTCGGAGTGGTCTTTAAGTGAGACGCGGGGAACCCGAATGAAAGCTATATACAGGGCGTGGCGGCATTCGCGACCATAGAAAATCGAAGGGAGTTAAAGAGAAAAAGATGCTCCTCAAATTGACCAAATACACCGCCAGATAAGCCGTTTAACGGCTTTCCTGGGAAGCTGTCTCACTGTTCTTTCGCGTCATACGCGGGACTTGAGAGAAAAGCTGCGAAGTGACGATGACAGTGCAGCGTACAAGTCGAGCTAAAAGCACCATAAAAGCGTTCTGTGACCTCCTCAAATGTCGCGCAGATGCAGGTGTTTTACGGTCATACTGCTACAGCACTCGATAAGATTAGTGAAGATTCTAAGAAGCAGCCACATAGGGAGCCGTCGTCATAAAACCGCATAACTCGGCGCGTCACATTACCTTTCTCCGAACGAACGAATCCGTCACGCATTTCGTTTTGAAAGTACAACCGTCAATTACAGGGCTTTATCTGAATTTTCTTCTTTAGATTCCTAGTTGTGACAAGCTAACTATGTTTCGAAATATCCAAAGAAAATTAGTAAAAGGAATTTAACAAAAGGAGAAAAGCAAGGATAGAAAGAGAGACAGAAAGTAAAGCAAAAAGTATTAAAGTAAAAGAGCGTGCAAGAAAGGTATGAATGGATAAATAAGATAAGAACAATATTTGTAAATCAAATCTCCTTCTTTTGGCTACATGTAAATACTCTGAAGAGAATAAAATTCTATTTCTATTTCAAAATCTCCGATTTTATCTTTAATAGATTCTTCGACTGAATTAGAATCGTTTTTTTTTTTAAATAAAGCATCTATTAAATGTCAGTAGTTTCTAAATTATGCAACAAGATAAGATACCAAAGACGACACACTTAGATATCAAAGGATCTTAAATTAAATAACATTTGATTACTTTTAACTCCCATATGTGTCAAAATGTAAGATCTGTGGTTAGTTTCAAAGTAAATAACATCCATATTAAGGTATCCACTTAGTAAATAATAAACTAAATTTGAATCAAATTTAATACATTTTTTACATAAACTATTTTATTACTAATTTTTATTTGACTTCGATTGTTTTAATTAAATTGACGATATATTGAGTAGGAGCAGTTCCTACAGAAATGATTAAAAAATAATTCAAATTGGATATAATTGACATTATGAATTTAATAGTGCGATATAGAATGGTACGTTAATTATTCGGGGATTCAGAATATTACAGATTGGAATTCTATCTCGCACGCCAATCTCGAAGATTCGACTATCTTGTCCATCGACGAAACTGATCATTACTTATCCATTTCACAGTGACGGTTCATCCGATAAGGTTGCATGTCGATGACACGTTTCTGTCACACAAATGTAAAAGCCGGAACCGATCTTGCGTACTGTACTTTTACGAGCGGTTGCATCGTTCGAAATGTCAACGGCGCGGGCGGATGCTCTCGAGAGTTCCTTCGGGTATTGTGAAAAAGGTGCATTCGTCGCCGGCTTATTTGACTCGTTTCATGCGCGAGCACCACGAGTTACATTTCCACCGACTTCCGACGGCAGTCCGCACTAAAGGCGGGTACAATGGCGAACAGCCGAAGAGAGAATAGGACCTCCCAAAGGTATACGACAGCAGGGTGTACAATTCGGAATGCATTGACGGAAGAACGGAGAAGCTCGCCGTAAAACACCGCGCGTCGAACCGACAATGAAAGGGCAAGAGGGCTCGGGGATGCTTCCGTACATTTTGCCGGCTACGACGATGACGGCGACGACAACGAGGATGACAATGACGGACAATGCATCCACAGTATTGGCGAGCGATATGCCAATCTCGGAAACGTAATACCATAGTCGCGTCGATACGCGAAAACCCTCGTCGTCCCTCGTCAGTCGCTCTTTCGGAATTACCAGGGACAAGTCTTCCGGATCATTGACTCATACTCTGAGACGTGACTATACGCGTAGACAATTTTCTATGTCTGCGAGAATCGATTCTTTCGCGAGTACACACGTATACGCATGACCGAATATTGTTCATCTGCGACGAAAAGGATTTTATCGAAGCCTTTCGGTTTTATAATATCAATTGACATTTATTATTTTTTGTATTTCTATCTTTCAATAGTTACTAAAAGATAAATATCAATCAAATCAATAAATGTCTTTTAAATTAAATTAGTATAACTCATCATTTCTTTAAATTAAATTAAACTAAATTAATTTTTTTATTAACTTATAAAATTTTAAAAATAAAATTGTTAAAAATAGAAAAGCGCTAAACGCTGAAGATTTTTTTATGCATAGATAAAAGGAAAAGTACATATACGAGTACAGTTTCAACTAAAAGCATTAATTCAAAATTTTTAATAATAAATTATTTTACGTTTTGTATCATGTTAATATAAAATAATCTACTGTTATCGAGCATTTTTTTGGACAAATGGAAAAATCGAATATGAAATATTCAGATGCTGTATTTGACGCAATTATTAGAAATTCTATTTTCCATTTCTTGATACTAAAATTTGACCAATTAAAACGATTTAATAATTTAAAGGCTAATGGACAATAAACAGTAATTATTAATAGATTTTCACAGGTAACCCATTTTATCTTGTTATTAATAAATCTAGTTAACAATGATATGTGAAAATAACGAGATAAATGGCAATGATGCATAATGTTAATAAGTCTAAGATGTTTTCAAATTAAAATCGAGTAATATTCATATATACGTAGAATAACTTGAGATAGAACCGTGAGACTCGCTATTTCATTTCGTTGATATAGAATTTTTGTTAATCTTAGCATATGCCCTATTACTATTCTTAAATTTTAGATGCATCCTCTTGTCTCGTTCTGTTAATCAATTTTTTCCGTTGATTTCTTCTATTTCTAAGCTGCTGTGATCTTCGCATTTTGATTAACGATGCAACTCTTTCTCAATGCGTTCGTAATTGACGTTCAGATATAATCTTCTTCGTAATACGTGGAGCCATAAAGTTTATCGCGCAGTTTGTACAACGTGTAGAAAATTATAATGAGCGAAGGTATATACTAAAGACGTAACATCTACTATAATTAATTTGGAGGCGCGATACTTTCAGACGGGCACGAATAAGTAATCGATCTAGATGAAGAAAAAAAAATATATATATACACACCCCCCCAAGTTCGCGATATTACAATTAACTCAGACGTAATTGTGAAACTAATAATTAAGAAACTTGAGATCCCTAGATGCTTGGCCACTCCCGTCGTTAGGTCTCGTCTCTCGCGATACGTTTTCTCGCAGAAATTCCAGAGCATCGATTACCGGTTTGTTCTAGCTCACGTTTATTTACCTGCATCGCACGTACGAAAAACTCGCGCGCTCAACTACTCGAGCAAACCCGCGTCGCTCTTATTTCCTTTCACGATGCGTGACTTTTAAACACGTAATCCATTAGATTATGTATGCAAGCGCTATTTCGGATAAGGCATGTAACGAAGCGTGGAGATCGTGCTGTTGCAAAAATCAGCGCGAAATTAGCGCGCAGGTATTAACCATGACACATGTAGCTTTTTTGATTCTTCTAGGAAATGATTTAAATAGGATAGCTTTTAACGTATGTTGTACATTGAAAAATAGTATTATATCTTCTTACGATAAAAATGGATGGTTGCTTTTCTTTTTGGAAATAAAGTCGACATAAGTGTTATTCTATTTCTATTATTCACTGGATACCACGAAAGATAGAACGATGTAAGTGTCGACTGTATCCTAAAAGAAAAACAATTCTCATATATTATATATAATCTAATCTAAAATTATTCAGAACATTGTTGTGAACATTCCTTCGTCAATTTTAAATGACCTATTCTTGAGAGACACACGCCTAGAAGTTGGGAACATATTTCAGCTACACTTGTTTTCCTGTTTCCTTGTTTTCCCTAATATGACTAAGACGTGACGTGTATGAAAAGCGTAATGAATGGACATCTCGCGCCTAGAACACCGAAATGTGCTTGAACCAATTTACGAGCGTCCGAGAAACAAATTAGTATACAAATCACTTTTCAATTTCTTATTCCTTTTCTCTAAGAGAGTATGCAAGGTCGACAGGGAACCCATTTGTCTTCTGGACTCGGGCGTGCCCTTGTCAAGTACAGAACGAACGGCACAGGCAGGTATACCTACGATCGAAGATTCCACCTGCCCTTTCGTAGACATTTCGAGTACGTTCTTCCCCGTCGACGGGAGTTCTATTAAGGCGTTTTACTTTGCGACCGCCCGGCGCTTTTTTATCTACGAAGATTGAAAAGCTCCGTGGCCCTGCCTTCACGATGACGTTATCGTCAGACGAACAGTTAAATGGTTTCTCCGAAGGATCGTACGGGAAGGGGAAAAGGTCGCGAACGTTCGGAAATCCCATCACCGAAAATACGCGAGAAACTACCCTTAACGAGTCCTATTCTACATGGTCGTAAGTTTCCGCCCGAAGTCGAGAAAAGGGGCCGACGAATTCGACGATGGTGCAATGATGTCGAATTGCCGCGCGACGGGCGCTTAAACGCTCGTTACGGACTACCGTTGATAACTCAATCGATAAAAAGTTGTTTCCAGCCGCGACATCGTACATCATACTCGAAACCGAAACTGACAACGAAATCCCGCCTTTAACGGTAGGCGTACGAAGCGCGATAAATCACGACAAAAAACACGAGATCGTTTCTCTTCGTGAAGCTGGCGAAAGCGACTAGCGTTCTCCGACTCCGCGTAACTGTCTCAAGATTTCGCAAATCGCATCCATTTGCGGTCCACCCGGCAGAAAGCGGACAGATGCGGTACACTACTATGAAAATTTAGTTGGCGAGCTAACGTGACAATAAGCATTTCCGCTAAATAACTTTGCGTAATCCCGATGGGGGAGTAAAAAAGAAAAATAAAGAGAGAGAGAGAGAGAGAGAGAGAGAGAGAGAGAGAGAAAGGGACAGAGAGTTGGTATCGATGCAGCTTATCGACGGCTTAGCTTTTAATGGAAGCGTCGACCACGCAGGCGCCAACCTGGAAGTTTATGGGGTAAAAAGGGACCTTCCGGACTTCTCCCAGTCCCTCTCGTATTTTCAACTCGCCCTTTCGAACCATAACCACCATTTCGCGCCGGAGCTCTCGGGTAACAGCTGAAACTGAAGCGTGTCGCGAAAAGTTAACGCGGCGAAATGGCCGGTCACCTGATACAAAGAAAATCGAGAGCCTGTCTGGCAGTCTGTGGTCAGGGGAGAAAGGCATTGTTGCGGGATTGCGGGAAATCGGACGATCAATTGACTTTCCTAATTTTCCCGCGCGTCGCGCTGGCTTTAATGTAACGTCCGTCGCATTCAGCCTCCCTTTTCCACGTTGCCGATCTGCGTGACAGAGATAATTCTATTCGGCTGGTGATTACAAAGGCACGCGTCGGGCGGACGAGCAGGCGGATCACAAAATTACTCGTCATTTCCCGATGGGAGAATAGAATGCGAAATAAAATTGCTGTTAAATGTGTAATAATGAGTTATTTTAGACAATTATGTTGTATTATGATCACTAAATGATTGTGGTTAAAATTTCCTTTCAGAGAATGCATGAAAACAAAAAGAATAAAATATAATTCAATTTAATTATTATATTAAATTAAATAAAGCGGAAAAGATTTTCAATAAAGGCAGAAATTTTATTTACAAAAATATCATTAAAAAAAACGTTTTTTGTAAGAAAAAAAGGATATGTAATTGGATATAATAATCAAAATTTCATAATGTAATATTTAACTTCATAGCTCTATTATATATAAATAGATTAAAATTCCTGGTTTAATTCTAGTAAATATGTATTTACTATTTGCTATTATTCCAGTTAATTATTATAGCAAATTCATAGGACAAAATGATAAATACAGATATTCTTGTTATATACATAGCAAATACAAACATAATGATTATTATATGTATTTGTTACATTTCTCTTTTTGTAACTGTAAATTGTAACGAATAATATGGTAGTCAAGAAATTAACTTTTGAAATAAAATAAAAAATTTTGCAACGCTTTCCGTACTTTATAGCAATATAGAATAGTTGACAATAACAAGTTATGGATAAGATATTTTAGTGTTTTCTAAACGTAATCTTTTCTCAAACTGTGTTAAAATCAGTATTGTATCCAACTTGCTGACCTCATATTTTACGAATATGATGAATTCTGAGTTAGAGTATTCGAAGACATAGTAACACTAGATTTAGAAGAGTTTTTATATTCTAATCTAAAAACAAATTCTGGCAATATATGAAGTCAAAATTTTTTATATTATTCTTTCTTGCACTTTCATTACCAGTTTCACATAATTTAGAAACATTGGTCGGTAAAACAAGATTGTCAAGAATACATTGCAATCAAATAAATTCATTATATAATGTGATTGCAACTGCTATTAATCTATTTATATTAATAACGTGTGAAAATGCAAATAAATTCATTACGATAATTGCGTCAATCGTATAACACGCAGGACTTTCGTCAGATTGATTGCGACATTCGACATTTAAGAAAAACGATTGTCAGGTTTACGCCGTTTACGATCTTTTATGCTTCTGACAGGGGACTGAATTCGGACAAAGCGAACTTAATCGCTAATTGAGTGAGAATAGTTATAAGAGCACAAATGGTCCGGACGATTGATGGACTTTCCTAGTTCACTGGTCGCTGGCGGACATGTAACGACGGATTTAATGCGACTTTTCGTATATTTCCCGTCGACCCATATGTTCGTGCAAAACCGACCATCGAAAGATGACCTCATTCATGCCCCCCGATCACAATAGCGCGAAATGTGTCGCCGTTAAATGGGCTACAGGTCGTGTAGAAGCGCGTTCAATGGTACGACTACCGCCTCGTTAGCCTGTCGTTTAGGAATTATATATAATTTGAACTGTTACCATTATGTACGTACCACGCGCGCTACTCGGCGCTTTTATGGGCACGCGAACATCGATTATGAATTCTATTGGATTAACGATGAACGACTTCGTACTTAGCCAACTTTCCATCGTAAGTATTCAACAACCGGAAGCAACGTTACTCCCATTTTAGGATACAAAAGCGCGTTATACACACGATCTTTCGAGAAAGATTATTGCTAAAGAAGATAATATTTGTTATCGTATTATATCAGAAATTGTATGATTCGTATAGGTCTAAACAATAAATATATTATTTACTGTGTTCTAGAATTACAGTAATTAAAAGACACAAAAAATATAAATTCGTAATTATACGAATATCATATATCCAATCACAGCTGTATGATAGTTACAAATAAATTATTGTTTATTTAACTAAAAAAACATTCAAGAGAAACACAACGAAAATATCGTATGATGCATTTCGAGCATTATGTCATATTTATTTTTCCACCAGATTGATTCATTTAAATAAATACTATTTAATTTTATTTCTATACTATAAAATATCATAATTTTTGTATAAAAGTTTTTTCGTGCAATAAACAATAATAACACTCGGATATTTCGAAATCTGTTGGACAAGATGTACAATAGATATTCATATGCAAATATGCAAATTCATCAGATATAATATGTGTACAATGTGGAAGATCAAAATCCGAAGATATAATTTTAGCTATTCTAGATTTATAATATCGAGCCAGTTCTTTATTGAAACTCGATAAAATCTTGTTTTATATGTAGCTTCATATACCTATACAAACGCGAAATACGAATTTATAAAGCAGACGCTGTTATATGAAAAACATTAGCGTGTATACTATTCTAAAAATGAAACATGCTTTTTTCTCTCTCTCACCTAAATAACGGCAGTTCTACGTCCATTGATGATGCACCGGCGGTGGCGGCGGTGGCGGCAATGGCAAGGGTCTCTCTAAAACGGGAACCGGAGACACGTCCGGCATGGCGAACCTCAGCTTCTGCCAGAACAACTTGTCCCCCCATACCAGCACAGTGTGCGACGAGATTCTCTTTTTGAGATCGGCGTCGAGATCCCGTGGGCACACACCGCCCACCAGAAGCAAAATTACCGAGCGACCCTTTCCCTTGAGAGCGTCCCTCAGGGCCGCCTTGAATTCAAACCTGGACCACTCGCCATGCAGAAAGTTCTTCGACAATACGAGAATAGTGCGCCTCGAAGAATCGGCCGCCTCGGCTACGGCGTCAGCGACGTTGCTGCCGGCACCAAGATCTCGATAGTGTAAGCACAGCCTATATGAAGTTTCAAGACCCGGCACGAGAATCGTAGAGACGAAGGCCTCGTCGACCGCAGAATAGGAGATGTAGGCGTCGAACGGTTTCTCCTGATCCTCGAAGGCTGCGGTTTTGTAGCACGCCCGTAGACCGCATCTGCTCGCGGCCCAGGTTCTCAGAGTACGACGATGCCTGATTGCACCGCACACCAACGCCACCGCTGCGAAAATCAGCACGACTGTGGCTAGCAGTACCGGTAGATAAGCCTCCAGCGGATGCGTCTCGACGACGGAAGTCGTGCCCGTTAATGCCGCGCAATTTATGACCGATCCGTTCGCTGGAAGAGTTATGGGTACGCCTAGAGAACAGGTGACGCTTTGCCAGTCGTTGATCTTCGCCTGGTTGCGGGACATCCACTCCCGTACGCGATCTAAATACGAGCATTCGCAGTTCCACGGATTATTAGACAAACCGATGTCGACTAGATACGGATTTTGGCCTAATTGCCAGAGAGCGAAAGTGCCGAGTCGATTGTTCTCCAAACGCAAGACTTCTAGCTGACGTAGTGGCAAGAAAGTACCGTTATCAATATACGTTAACAGATTATTTTGCAGATAAAGTTCCTTCAGATTTTCCAAAGGCATCAACTCTACGCCATTAAGAACACTTATCTTGTTGTTCTCCAGATGTAGCACAAGCAGCCGCTTCAAACCACTGAAGGTGTGATTGCGGATTGCGATGATGTTGCTGTCGTTCGCGTAAAGGATCTGCAAGTTTTTCCGGCCGATGAACGAATGAGAATTCAGTTCCCCGAAATTGTTCCCATCGAGATAAACCTCCGTTGCGTCCATCGGTAACCGACCCGGCAGGGTTTTGTAGCCTGAGCTAGAACAGTCAACGACATTTGCCGACCAGGACTGATCGTGATAACACGTGCAGTTCGTCGGACATGTCATTTCGCAATCGCAAGCATCGAAGTCGCAGCAATGGCAGAGAGCGAAGCAGTGCGCCTTGTATGTGCACAAGAATTGTGAAGATTTTGCCTCCAACAGCGGTATAAACGATTTGTGACGATCGTAAGGTAATCTACAGTAAACGGACTCGAGATCCATCACCCTCGGATGCTGTCTCAGTGTAAGCGAATTGATCCTCTGCAACCACTCCGTGGTGCAGTCGCATATAAAGGGATTTCCGCCGATGTAGAACGCCGGAAGTTGTCTGTTAGATGGCACCGGAGTAAGCTGGAACGCCGAGAGGTTCATCTTGATAATCAGATTCGCGTAGAGATCCACTCGAGTGAGATTCATCTTCGCGAAGAATGTTTGCGGCTCCACAGAGGCTATCAGGTTATTGTTGACGAACAGCAGCTCGATGGAATCTGGAATCGACCGAGAGTCTATCCTCGTTAGCCGGTTAAATGACACATCGAGCGTCTGCAGATTCATATTCCGTGGCGCTACGCCAAGATCTTCGATAAAATTTTTATGTAGATCCATCCATTGTAATTTTTCAGGAAAAAAGCTATAATCGAATTGCGTAATCATGTTGTCAGACATGTTTAGATACAAAACACCGGGCGCGTTTATAAAGATGCCAGACATGTCCTGCAATACATTTGAATCCAATCGAATCGCTTGAAGTGCTGGATTGGCAGCGAATGCACCATTCTCCACGAATTCGATTCTATTCCTGGCAAGATTTAAGATTTGCAACGCCGGCAATTCCACGAGATCCTCCTGCGTGACGTTAGTGATCTCGTTGCCGATCATTCTTAGCCCATAAAGACTCGACATTCCTCGGAAACCAGGCTTATTCAGGCTTCTGATCTGGTTCTCGCCCAGATCGAGGGTCCGCAATATCCTCATGTCTTTTAACGCCACTGGTATGCTGTCAAGATTGTTGCCGGACAGGTTTAAATCTTGCATGCTCGAGCAGTTCCGAAAAGCGTCCGGATGAATTCCCTCAAGCAAGTTGGAGTCCAAGGCCAGCAGCGAGAGCGCGAATAATCCGTTCAGGGAATAAGCGTCAAGATAAGTCAACCGATTGTGAGCTAATTCTAGGGTGTGTAAGTTGCTCATCGGCGCGAAAGTGTCCGCTGATATCGAATCTATCTCGTTAAATTGGAGATTTAAAATTTGTAAGGTATAGAGATCTTTGAAGATTGTCGTATTTAGTTTGCTAATTCGATTATAAGATAGATTCAGGAGTACGAGACGTATCAATCCGGAGAATGTTCCCGAGTCTAACCACGAACTAGTCAGAACGTTCCTTGACAAGTCGAGGGTGACTAGTTGATTCATGTTGGCCACCAAACCAGACAACAGCGCACTGATAGAGTTGTTTTGCAATCTCAACTCCTTCAGTGACTTGCTCGCATCCCGGAACATCGCCGTCGGCAAAGCGACGATTTTGTTCCCAGATAGATCGAGATTCTCAAGGGATCTAAGTCCGTGCAGAGCTCCGTCTGCTACCATGGAGATAGCGTTGCTGGACAAGTTCAATACTTTGAGACGTTTCAACGACGAGAATCCATTGATAGGCAACACGGAAATTTGATTATTCGACATGTCTAACGATTGCACGTCCAGGGAACATGGAAGAGGAGCCGGCGTGGATTCCAATTGAATCCGTCTCGGATGCTGCTTCTCAGATATTTTTTCTTCAGTGACATCTTGAAATCCAAGTTCTGTGATGTCCTTTAACGAATTCCACGAGATGTTTAAGATTACTAAATTCGATAAGGGGCAAAACAAGCGATCCGGTATTTGCCAGATATTATTCCATGACAGATCAAGTTTTTCAATCTGCGGCGTATTGTCAAAAGCGCCGCTTTCCAGTTCCAGACTGTATTTGGTTTTGTGTCCATTTAGTGTTCTAACGGTCAGATTACGGAGATCGCGCAGACCGCTGAGTAGCTTGGCCGGCCAATGCATCAACTTGCATCCGGTCAGCTTCAACGACCGCAGCCGCCATAAGTGAAGGAAGCTGTCCACGCTGAGTACGCCATTGTCATTTTCCTCATCGGAGTCCTCACACACGATGTTCATGGAGGTCACGTACTCGCTCGTGGCCTGAGAAAAGTTCGTCCTGAGCGAGTCGTTACCCGTGTAATGATGCACGCAGGTGAGCGCGCCATCCTGGTGCAAATCCCACGAACAATAGTCGGGCAAATCGAGCCTTGGCGGTAGCTCACTGGTCACGGCGAGCACGTGGTATACTGGCACGAGCAGGCAGTAATAAGCCAACGACAGCGACAACGATCTTCTCCCGGGACCTTCGTGCCGACCGACGAGCCCACGCATCTTTAGTGAACTCGTTGCCTGCGCTTGGTACCGGTTTTCTGCTTCCTAATCATCACACGCCGCGCGACCGCGTCACGTTACCGGTTATTGCCCACTGTGCTGGGCGTCTATTCACGCAAGCCCGGCCGAGATGTGTTACTAAAACTGTTCGCTCCGTCGTAGTATAAGATTCACTCCGATTCGATTAACTGTGAGTATTTACGGACTGACATCAAGTGCCCACATAAATCAAGAATTAATCGGTTCATCGGTATAATCTCAAAATCGTAATTATTGTCACGATTAATTTTAACTTATATCCAAGATTGTTTACACTATTTCACTTGACTTAGAACATCGGTGATTTGTCCGACGCGGCATGAATATTTTGCACAGATACGTTTCTTTACAGACAAAAATAAGCTATTCTATTGTTCGCGATGTTCTCTAAATTCCGGATTCGTCTCGGATTTAGTTCTTTGAAGAACGATCGACAGTGATTACCAAGTTACGTCACGTCAAAGTCGTTTAACAAGCATCAACCCTGTATCAGAATGTTATCCACTTACGGTGGTTCGGTGACAAACTAATGTCGCGTCTCGCTACGATATCCCGCATTCCGATCAGGGGGACGTGTCCTGTTATCGGCACGACATTGACGTCTCGTGCAAGCTCCTCGAATCGCGTCCCGAGATGTGCCATTACAAGATCCCGCACATCACACTATTTCCTCGATGTCGATGTCGAAGCAAATGCGCTCCGATTTCTCGATCAGGGTCCATTGATAGATCAGCCGAACTCCAAGATTCCAGAAGATGAGAGAGTCGTTGATCAAAGAGAAAAAGGAACGATAAGAGAAAAGGATGATTTCGCGATCTAGGTGTTATTCGCGGTAACGGCGATGGATAAATAGAGAGAAATAGAGATCGGAGCAGAGAGCGTCTCTCTACGACAGCAGAGATCGTAACGCTCGGTACGACGGCCACCGCACGACTGACGAGCAAGATCTCCTCGGCATCTAACTCGACGCAGCGTCCACCAATCGTTTCTATCCCCACCGAACCGGTGGCGGCAGCACTCACACATAGCGGCGGCGAGCGGCGGCACCAAGTGGAGTGAGCACGCGCCTACCGCAGGACCTCGGGGTAGGACGAGGATGTCCTGCGTTTCGTACGCGAAGCGGCGTCTTTCTTGCGCGTATACGCGCACCCCTCGGCGTAACACACGCCCGTACGCTGTTACCATTACACGCGATCGACATACAGACGAGTGCGGCGACGAGCGTGTAGAGAAAAGAGAAGAACGAGCGGACATTGCACGCAACCTGTCTGTATCTTCTCGCCGTTCTCCCGGTTGGTCCTGCATAGGGCGAGACTGGGGACATATCAGAAAAAAAGCATCGACACTTTACTCGTTATTAGAGCCGGCAAAAAATATCGATATCCGTGCCGTGCCGGCATCAAAAAAGGAAAATATCGATGAATGCACTATCGACGATGGGAGTAAATATCGAGAAAGTAAGGAGATAGTCCTATTCTCACGTTTCAATTTCACGTGTGTAAATACTCGATATGCGTTTCTGTAAATCTAAATTCTACTCATCTAATAATTAAATAATTAAACGGTTGTATTATAAAATTTTTTAATGCATTCTAAAAATGCAACGTTGCTCTACAATGCAATACCGTTTGGTAAAATCGAAATCAATTTCTGTACCTATTCGGCTTTTCTCGAATAACCAGGCAAAATTCAAAGCGACAGTAGATAAAAGACGTGGATTGGATGCAAACTAGCTGAAGCGTTATATGAATCGTTGTGGACGACGGCAGAGGGACAGCGGCGTCTTGCGCCGCCTTTACCAGTCGTCTCCATCTCGCTCAAGATCTCATTCGAGAAGGAGAGCCTTCGTCTGTTCATAGAACTATTCCATGAGAGAGCGGAGAACGCGAATACGTCGCGTGCTCGTCTTCACGCATACGCAGCGCATACTCATCCCGGCTACAGCATCGAAAGATACACATAGGGACGTTGGCGAACGATCGAAAGAGACGGAGAAAAGGACGGGTAACCGGCATGTGTGCACGACTTTACGATTCGATTGCCGAACTTGCACGAAGAACCGCGAACCGGTCTTTCCTTCTCCTCGCACCATGGAGACGCGATGCGTTTCTTTTGGACCTACGATATTTGAAGCATCCACTCTGGCATCGACCACCAATCGTAAAAAGGTTTCGATCAATTTTTAAGTGGCCACCGAACCAGCGCATTACTCTCTTCCTGTCTCTTTCTCTCTTTTGATCTGTTTCTCATTCCCTTCCATTCCATATCCTCGCCCCCGCTTCGGAAACTAACAAACAACGTTCGCCCGCTTTCTCTGCCGTCGTTCTCTCGATCTGTAGATCGCGGCAGATCGAGAGAGCTCCAGATACGTCCGATGCTCAATAAGCCTCGCTGATTCATGCTCGTTCGGCCGACAAGCGACTTTCGACTTGATCGATGGGAACTCGAAATAGTTTGTAACTTGGTGGCTACGGTCGCGCTGTGGTTTCGACTTCGCAGAATATATTCGCGCACCTCGCTTCGCTTCGCCCCGCTTCGTCCTGTCCCATCGGCCTGCCTGCGCTTCGCTCTCGCCCTCGAGGAAGCGGGCATTAATTCATATTAAGTGTCACTTAATCGGGAACTTCGACGGGAAATAAGCGTTGGACCCCATCCTCCTTCTCTTCCCCTTCGCGTCCCTTCTCGTTCCATATCGGATGTTTGTAGCACGATACGAAAGACAGATCACTCGCTTAATTGATGCATAGGTGATAAAAGAGACGTACTGTATCTTTCGGAGAGTTTCTTCCGGAAAATTGTGACTTATTAGCCGTGTGGTAAATTCGTAGAAGGAAGATTGTCCGTGCAATCCTTCCTTCGTCTTTTATAATGAGCAAGACGTGACTCAAAGCAGGGATATTTAATCCATCTAACGATATTTTATACTCCATTCTTTACGTTAAAAAAGACAAATTGCAATCCATCTGTAAAAAAAAATGGAGTTTGAGAATTTGAAAAACAAAATGCAATTTTCTTCATTTTTAAATTAATTTTTTTCATTAAAACGAGTTATGTCTACAAATTAAATTGCTAATGAGAATAATAATACAAAAAGATCGTCAGTCACGCGCATTTATCTATAGTCTCAAATTATAATAAGCAAATTCAAAAAGAACATATTGTTTATTCAGATATAATCTATTAATTATCGCAAACGCAAAAATAATCACAAAATATTTAGAACTATTTTTTAGCAAAGTTAGATATACCTTAACTCATAGTTAAACAAACGTTAGTAATAAGTAATAACAAAGCTATTACATATATCGTTACGACTTATTTCGCGTATGTAGACACTTAATTCCTAATGTCGCGTCGGAAAAGATTTCTTGAACTGCAATTAATTTGTCGCTCCATTACACGAGGATTCTTCTGGAAGTCACATTTAATTAAAATCGTTATAACGGTGATCGTGGATCGTTATAGCTCCAATAATAGGCGTCGTAGATATCCAACGAGTTTTCCCCCGGGCAAAGATATACGCAGTCTTACTCGGGTGCTTTCCAGAAACGAACCTGTTATTTCTCAGCACACGTCTGCTTCGTTATCAACTAATGTTAGAACAGACTCGCAGTATTAAAAACGCTTGTCGATTGTGCTATATGCCGTACCTTCAAAATGAAACTTGCCACAACCGCGAAATATCCAATTACTGAACAAATCGAGATTAAATAGTTCCATTTCCTTTCAAAGAATATAATAAAATTATAATATCTATCAAAATTAAAATTCAAAAGACTTAAACATCAATCGATGTTATCTTCAATAATAGTAGCAATAACAGCATTTGAACGAGAAACACATCTCACTATTTATTCCGAACGTCACTTATAAAATTTCTATTTTGCTTTATAACAACACAATATAAGTTTCTCAGCAGGATTTCTTTGCAATCAAAAAATGATTCTATCTTGCTGCTTCGCATTAAGAACTTTCCTATCCGATTCGGAAATCAATTAGTGGCAGATTTAGTTTTCATGTAAGAGGTGAGTCGCGTGTCACCGATGCGCAATCTTATCGTCCGGAATAGCGCCTGGAAATGGCGGGGAAAAAGAAGTTTTAATTAAACCTAGAATAAGAGTTTAATCGAGCAAGAGGGATTAATTGCCTGGGGGGGAATTAAAACGACTGTAGGGTCAAAGGGAACTGGCCAGTCTCTTCCGCGCAGCAGTATCGCGACTTCTGAAATACCTCAGGCAAAGCCATCCGTATAAATATGCGCGTGAAATCTCGCTGTGAATGTTCTATTATGTCTAATTAACGGGACGCCTGACTTCACGCGCACAATGAGTGCCAACGTGGGTCCCGCTTTTCATTTTCGAACTATCTCGTTCTATCAAATTCTTCTAATTCCTGGCGATCCGTAGGCGAAACGCGGCTTCTTTGTGCGGAGCACGCTAGAGTGAACAACGGCGATTTTAAAAGAACTTAGTGACTGACTCTCTCTCCCTCGTTCTTTCATAATTCGAAAGCTTCACTAGCGTTGTCTCGAGCATTCTCTCTGTATATTATGAATTAACTGTATAACTCTCGCCAGGCTACATACATTTTTTACCATCTTATTTTTTTTATCGAACAAATTTCGTTCCGTGATTCGCAAGAGACCGCATGCGCAACTGATGAGAGTGTAAAAATAACTAGCGAACGGTTTCGCGAATCATTTTTAGCCGTACAGTCGCCATCAGATTTTACAGAGTATTGTTCGATATATTGCACCGTGCACAACATATACTATGTCAAACAATAGTATGCTTTACGGTGATTCGATTTATATCGGATTTTTTTGCCGTGTGTTACACATCAGGCGCGCCGTGTGGCCACGGCATGTCGAAGTCTCGTGCAAAATAGATTCGCGTCCGTTTGCCAAACAAGTCTATCACTGCCAACGCGAACGGAAAATACATAGAGCGAATCTGTTGTTAGTACGATGACACGTTGCGTTTACTGTTTCATACGTTTACAGTTTCTCGATAACACGACGGCGTTAAAAATTTATTTACACATTTCTTGGTATTGTGTGCCATTGAATCCCGCAGTGTGCGTGTAATTTATCTTACGTAAAAGGAGGATACAACTTTCACTTTTTTCGCAACAGTTGAGAGATTGTCTTATTTCTACATGTTCTTTTACATTTTCTTCATGGAAACCGAAAATTATCATAATAATGACGCTACATTGAAAGAAAAATTGGTACATTGAAATAAAGAATAAAATTCTTATTCACATCGTCACGAAATCGCTGTCAGTTATGCTTCAATAATTTAAAAACTAATTCAAAGAAAATTATTGATCCAACTCTAAATCAGTTCTTAAATAATTGAAGCATAACTGACAACGATTTCGTAATAATGTAAATAAGGATTTTATTCTTTATTTCAACGTATTTAATTTTTCCTTGAGTGTAGCGTTATTAATTTTTAGTTTCCATGAAGAAAAATACATTAAAAAATGTAAAAATAAAATGATCCCAAACAGTCGTGAAAAAAGTTATACTTCTTTTATGTCTTTTATGTAATATAAATTATATGTTAAAGACATTTTTTTACTAATTTAAAATCCAGCTATCTTCTCAAAATAAAATATTACAGAAAACACAATAACAAACAAAGAGCTTTTCAGCTACAATCTTTTTGAGATAAAAGATTCAGGATTAAATATAAATAATAAAATTTCAATCTTCTGCAGTTAATTTCAAGCCCTAATTTAAGACTTAATTTAATTTAATTTTAAATTAAGTTACACGAAGGTGTCCTTAATATTAAGTAATATTAAAGAAGGTAAGAAAAACGTCCAGCTAATTCACTCTAAATTAGTCAAAGAGTTTCTCTTCCACGAAGTACAAACGTTAATTCTTAAAACATCTTATGTATCTATTGTTCTTTGGATCAGTATTACAGCAATAATTTGTTTGTATAACGTATCTAAATATTTATAATTCACGATCTTTCGATTAACGATTAGCAAAGAGATTTACAATTCTTTTTATATGATATCCGTTATTAATTTTACATGTATATCACGAAATTTTACGGGAGCGGAAGATTTTATAGAGGTGGTAATAAAAGTCTCTAAGCAAACACCACGGGAAATCGCCGATACGAAAGCAATCGACAATCAGTTCGCGACTGTCTTTCAATAACGGAGAACGCCCAATGGTGGTATTTACAATTTATCGAAAGTTCGTGACGCGCCGTAGACTCTACCGGAAAGGGAGAGCAGTAAAGGAGAATTGAAAGCTCCGCTCGGTACAATAAAGTATCGGAATTTACAGAACGGCTCTCCGCGACCGTACTGCGCCGCGACTTTTACTTCTGAATAAGTCGAGCCGTCGCGACGCGTTATTAAAACGTATTCGAGTATTTGCTGTTTCAATATGCAAATCGGCGGGTGCGGTGCCCCGCGGGCGGAGAAACATCGCCGTTCTTTAAAGAAAAGAATCGCATGAGAGAAGGGATAGCAAATATGGACACGCGAGCGCAACGTAATTCCATCAATATCATTCCTTTTAAATTTGCGAGAGAAAGAAAGAAAAGGAAAGAGCGAGACTTTAAACGTGCAATTTCACGTGCGCGCGGTGCTCAGTACCGACGCGCGTGCACAAGCGGAAAGTACACCGGCGAAAAGTTTCTCAGGATAAAAGGAACTGCCGCGGCCAACACTTTCAAACGACCGTATTTCGACCGGTATTATCCGCGAGGAATGAGAGGAGAGAAACGAACTGCCGGATGCCGCAAATGAGACAGGCACTTCCCTCCCGAAGAAGCCCGGGAGTTCTTCTTAAGGAGATTGACCATCAACGTCGAACTCACAGTCAGTCCAGAACCGCAATGCCACTCAACGGCGTAGACACCGATCTGCGCATCGTTCCGGGTCTGCCGGAACGGAACGGTGCACAGAACTTTGATCCCACCTTAAACGAATCCGCGAAAATTGCATTGTTGTTACAGCACAATTTGCCCGCGTGCCGACTATGACCTCATATCCGCTAGTTTCTGGTGAACTTCTCGTCGTCGAGGGTCGCAGTGGCAAATAGCTATTTAAGTTTGGTCCCCATAAATCCCATTAGTGTTATAAAAATTTTTATGTACTTCATTAAACGCGCAGCAAGCGCAATAAGTGTTCATTTTTATCCAATTGGAGCACCATGTAAAAGAATATTTCTTGTATTTCGCGTTGTTTGGACAAAGTTTCTCATTATAACTGTTAATAATTTAAAATTCCGTTTAATATTAAAACGTGAGAAAAAAAAATTGTGTAGAAATGTATCTATAACTAAAGAGATTTATGTTATCGAGATAGAAGTGATAGAACTTTATAAATCGTTAGATATATGTGGAGATATGTATAACATTAGTAATCGGATCGCTTTTTTCTTACAGCAAATAAGAAGGGCCGCCTTGTTAAATTGTCTTGTAAAAAAAGAATAAATTTTTAAGAGATCGAGACACGCGTAACAATTTTTTACTGCAATTCAATCATTGTAATTCGGATCAATTCTGAGAATGACGCTCTTTTTGTTAGAACCGCGCATCCCTACACTGAATTCCAACTGTCTACTTTACTCGGTCGTACATTCATCTGATTTAAATCGATTCCTTCGAGTGATACAGCTCGTTCCAGTTTTCTTTTCTGACGCAAATAAACTGCAGCGACACATATATATTTTGTTATAATTAAACCGAATAGAAGAAATCCCAACGATTTTATCAAATTACATCTATTTCATCTTCTTATACCATCCAAAATAATAACATATTTTTAAAATAGATATTCTCAAACACATAAATTCGATTGAAAGTTTTTGTAAACATCTTCATCAGATTTTTGGAAAAAATATATTTTGTACATTAAAATATATTTTATACTATATATAATAATAGTAATAGCATAAAATTTTTGTTCGAAAAATTATAAATCTTTGATATAAATAATTGGATTTATAGAATTTATATAAATCTCTAAATTTTTTAATATCAAAGATGCGATAAGCATCATAAGATATATTTTCCTATTAATTATAGCACCGGAAATTAAAATTACATTATTTCAATCTTTGATAATAAGGAAGAGTTTTTTTTACATTCATTTAATATCTTTAGATATTGTATATATAATAGGATTTAAAAGAATTGTTGTGCTTTGACTAGACAGTTTTCAATAAAATTCTGCATTGTGTCTTTTACTTGAGGTAACGTTTTCTCCAGCCAATCTTTCCAACAATTCAGAGATTGCGCAGCGATGCGCGCAAATCGGACTTGAACTCCGTCGGAAGACGACTTTTTTTCGTAGCAGTCATTCTAGATCGTTAATTTGACGTATAGAGAGAGAGTCCAACGTCGAGAATGCAAGATATAGACCGTATGTACGTGGTGCGGTTTCAATGCGGAGATCCCTTTCAAGTTGCACCGGCAAAACTTGAACGACATTTAACCGGAAACTTGATATCGGTGGACATTCACCGTTGTGAGTTCTTTCAATTGATTGTGCTCGGCACGACAATAAGGATCAGCGACATCGTGAAGCGTATACCGTGGGGCGGAAGAAACTGCAGTAAGCGTATAAATGCGAGAAAACGAAGCGGAGCTTGTCACTCTTTGTGTATAATCGTGTCACATTGTGTCGGACAGTCTGAATATTTCGATTTACCACCCATTCGGAAGTATACAATAAAATCGAGAGCGTATTGCGTCGCAAATTACACGGAAGAAAAAGAAGCAAGGGGCACAATAAAGTCCTATTAATTATCTCGATGGCGAAAAACCACCGATTTTGCTGATGACTCCGGCTTTTAACTATCGGAGATTCGCATGTCGATCGGTCGAGCATGTTCGGCTTGAATATTCAAATCGCTTTTCAATGCGAACGCTGGTTGAACGATGTTGCGCCTCTATCCAGCAGGACGTGAATCAATGAGCTTCCATTATTATTTACTTCGGAAGATTGATCATCCCGAGTTTTTAACGTTCTTATCAACGTCCCGTGGTGAGCGGCGAATATCGAAAGCTGCCGAATTGAGGCAATTACCCACATGATTTATTACATGTCGCGACAATTTCTCATATTGAGGCATGCATTAAAGATATATATTCTCGTAATATTATAAATATTCACCAAAAAATATTACATAAACAGTTTAAGTTCAAATATTTGGAATAAAAAATTTCCATCACAAATGGTGCAAATATGGAAATACTAGAAAGCTAATTTTGAATTCAAATTACTCGATCTGATTGTGAATTTAAATTTTGCGATCAATTTGTAATAATATTCCAATATTGAAATGCTGTTTAATAAAAATCTGTTTTACAGTATTCGCGATTACATATTTACAAAGATTAAAAGGGGGTTTGAATCACATTACATTCTATGGTTTATATTACAATACCATCGTGACTATAACAACGTGAAGCAACGTTGAATTTATGTAGTATCTTCGAACATGATCTTAGCTACATGAATTGCACATTGGAGTGACATCACTGACATCGTATTGACACTTGGATACCCAGATGTCGATACTAGACGCCTATAATCTGATTCATAGGTAATAGTATGAAATTTATCATGAATAAATATTCTAAAATCTTTGCATCTCTCTCTCATTATTCAAATTTCAACGTAAGGCTATCACATATTTACTGCGAGGAAAAGATAAGCCGTAATTTTTATGATAAGCCGTTGTAGTGTACAATTCAAGACTCGTGGACTAAATCTTTCAGATTTCGCTAGAAATAAATCGATACTGTCTTATGAACTTCACGAGCCTTCGTTTAAATAAAAATAAACGCTGGCGGCGCACGTAGCAAAGTTTCATTAAGTTTTCGAAAAGCTCACTTAATGTTTGTCTTTGAAAGAACTACTTCGCGGGACAAACAAACCGTCCCGCGAGGATAAAATGAGCTGCGCGAAGGCAAGGTTTTTCTACGTTTTGCAAAATGTAAAAAAGTATCCTCGGCGACACAACAATGCTTAAGAAAAAAACAAATAGCATTCTCATAAAAGCTCGCGAAGATATTAAATATGGAAAAAAGTTACACTACATTTACACGGCTTGTAAATGCGCACGTACATATTTCAAAAAAAATTCACACGCTGTATTTTATATACGCTTTTCTGTTTATATTAATTTTTATGATTTGACACGCGCATACCCCGAAATTATGTTACATTTCGCGTTGTCAAATATAAGAGCAAATGGAAAATTATTAAAAGAATAATTGTACATCAAATCCACTTAATGAATCGGATCCTCTAATAAATGAAAAATGCTTTTGCAACATTAAATATAATTGATATTCTTATGTAAATAGAGCAGCACAAAAACTTTTCAATAACACATTTGTTATTGTTTAATTTTTTTAAATATCTAACAATTACTTGAATGCTCTTATTATTTTTTTTAGTATTACTTACACGTAACTTTATTAAATTTATAGTTAAAAACTCATTTAATTTATTCGACAATTTCAATTTCCTCGTTTAATGCTATTCTAATTAGATAGAAAGGAAAACACTGAAGAACAAACTGAAAATGTGGTTGGCGTAGTTAAAAGCGAACTTTCTTCGATAAAACGATCCAAACTCCAATTCGGTAATTACTCTTCTCGTTTTATTAATAAACTTAACACTTGTTCGCCTTTCATCGTCGTAATCCGATGCGATAACTGACCCCGATATAGAGTTTCATGGACAACAGGCACTGTCAGAAAGTCTATATAAAGAGATCGCGCTATACTTACTAAAATATCACCACGCTAATTGGCTCGAGTTTTTCCACGGATCATTTTTAATTACGCGATACATGATTTCGTGAGTTTTCGACGAAGGTATTTTGCGATGCTCGTTCTTGCTTTTCGTGCTAGTACAATGACGACAGCAACGACAACGACGACAACGACCATAACGACGACATCGATGGCGCGGGCGTCGGTGTTACGATACAGACTGCTAATTTCGAAACAATGGCCCATCGGGAGCCTTTGTTCCGCCGTAAGGTAAAAAAAGAGGAAAAGGAAAAGCAGTAGCAGCAACAGCAGCATCAACGCGCGCCAGCACTCGGCGTGTTTTCGTCTCGCAGACTAATGAGCGGCGTGTCGCGCGGATAACGCGGGGAGCGACTAATCTAATATCGAAGCGAAATTACGCATAAGGGATGCAAATCCCCGTCGGTCCGCCTGCTCTCGTCCGTTGGCGCGCGTCCTAATAAACTCCTTTCATTAGAGCCACCCCACACCGTGCCACACGCCGAATGAACAAACTGTGCAGTCGTAACACTGCCTTGGCGACAGCTGTGGGACGAAGTGGCTTGCGCACCGATAGTCTCTCGGCCTCTCGCGGTTTTCTCTCCCTTCGATGTCCTTGTTCGTTTCACCCTGTCCCTCGCTCTTTTCAACTTTCTTCCTCTTTCTCTTTCGCCTTGCATCCTCCAGCGCTATCCCTTTCTCGTAACCGTCGACACATTGGCGTACCTCATTCTTCTTCCCTCTCTCTCTCTCTCTCTTTCAAACTTACTTCTTTTTGTCTTGAACTACGTTACTGCGAATCTCCGCTACGTCTTCGCTGTCTCGCTCACGTTCTGCTTCTTCTTCGCTTCAGTCAATGATCCCGGTGTCTCTCTGTCCTCATTCCTCCTACGGTCTTTATTGCGCCCACGCTTGCGAGTTACGCCGCGAGCTGCAACCGCGACGAGCAAGAGCGCGCACAGAATTCTCCGCTCGTTACCTCACTCTTCAGTCGAGTCGCTGTGCCAGCGACCGAACAAATATCAAATAAATGAGACGACTGTGCGAAACCTCGACGTTTTAATTACTGGTGTTTAGTCGCGGCACACCGGGAGTCAAGAGCTGTGGCATCGCTTCGCTCATGTCGCTGGTACTCCTTCTTTTCCTCCATTTCCTCTCTTCCTTCTTCGGAACTAGTCGACTTTTGGATGCACGTGTTTTTATTACACGCGCAGTTCATTATACCCGTCCCGGAAAACTGACCTCTCGGAATGCACAACAGCACGCGAGGCGCCAGGCCAAGCTTTCGTTCAGTTGCGCGCGCGCGCGCGCGTGTGTGTATGTGTGTTTGTATATATGCAAATGTCGTATATATATTAGCACTGCGATTATACAGAGATAACATTTCGTTGGAGATGGTTTAATTGCAAACTGTGAATTCTGCATGCTCTTACGAAATACAATCTGCATCGCGTTCCATAAATAAAAAAAGATTCTTTTGGAAAATAGGACAAACACAAATGGATCGCATACCCGCGTTATTTTCGCTAAGATTATTTGTCACGCTTCGAAAATGTTTAACGATCAAAGCGATAATATACATAAACAAAAATATGGAACACATTGAGTGTTTTCCCATAGTTATAAATTGCTTCGTGAATTTAGTATTGATTTTCTCGTAGAAAAATATTCGGTCGAACGATATATTCAACCTTCTCCTTGTAACTTCATTTGCAAATTAAACGTTCTATTACCCTATTTATTTACCATGTAATTTAGTTTGATAATTTTTCTTCAAGAAAAATTTTTCACCAACTTTCTTATATTTAATTTTCGATATTAATTTTCAATATTTGGATAAATATAACTTTAAATTGAGGTTCTTTTAACGTAAAATCTACAAATCAACCAACGAGTAGTTCCATCTTGTTGAAATTGGTTAAATAAATCGTAAACGGAGAGAGGGAATAATAATTTCGCGAAACAACCTCTACTCTAAGTCTATATATCTTTTTTTGACTATTGGCATTACGGTGCTGTAAATCTGCACAATTTGCAATGGCGAACTTTTACGCTGCGTTGTGCCATGGACATCAGTCATCAGGGAACGACGCGCTTTCTCGCCGGCCAGACTATCATGTGACATTTCGGCATTGATAAACGATAATAACATATTTCAGCGGACTGAATTTTTTCGACGGGTTTTAGGTGCGAAGCTCGCGGTTAAAAAGCGTGCGGAGAAAAATACGTCATAAATGCGCGATGAGAACTCGATAATTAAAAAAGCCATGCATATTTCAATATATGTAGTAAAGGGACCGTAAATTCAGCATGACAGTTCGAAAATGATGTGGAACATATTGGTGAAATTTAGTGATCTGCTATGCTTCATCACTACGTTTACAGAAATACTTTTTTTTTTCACGTAGGTTTGCACCGTTATGTATTGCAATTTATTAGAGAGATTCCTTTTATTTTTCGTGAAGATGCGTTTCCGGTGCCACGCAATGTAACTTTTCAAATTCCAGCTTCGAAGAAAGCTTCCAATAGACGTCGACAGCTTTGCATACAATATTTCGAGTATGTCTAGACTGCAAGTAAACCGCGCGAAGTACGAGAGAAACTTCTTCCTTATACTTGCTGCTGAGTCGTCACCTGCTGACTTCGATTTGTCGCGGTCACGAAACAGCACTTAAAAAGAACAAAATTTTTCAGAAAACGATAAAAATACATTTTTGTGGAATTGCTAGCGACGAAGATTCTGCGTGAGGAAAAGTGCGGAAGAACGAAGAGCGATATTGACGTATGTAAAATAAAATCCCGTTGAGTTAACTACAACGATAAAAAGATAATCCTCAGCTATAATTAGAAGTGTCATCGTGTAGCTGGCCGTTCACTCTTGTCACATGCATGAAAATCATTTCCTTCTTTCGCTAATATCGATCGAGGTACTGTAGAGTTGCTTCGCTGCCCTTAATAAATTCCAGACAGAACGGCGGCACTCGCGACGTTATACGAACAGACGGGGAAAGTTCGCAGACGATAACGTCGATAAGATCTCGCAGTAGACAAAATCCATAATTAAGGCCGGCCAGAAGCTTACAATTACGCGGCTCGGTGGATCCACGGCGAGCTGAAACTACGCTGCTCTGTTCTCGCCGCATCCGGTATAACGTAGGTTTACCTTTGTAAAATTAGCACTCCATTTTCAGAATTTCGATATAACTATTATAGTTCTATTCCCTTTCGTAATAGAATTCTAGAATCATTCATACGTTTTATAGAATTTTAGTGATTAAATATAAAATTTGATATTATATATGTATCTCATATTATATACATAGCTTGGGGATGCCAATTTTACGTTAAAATGGACTGCTAACTTCACAAAGGTTATAGTAAATCGGAACCACACACGCACACACACACACACACACACACACACACACGCACACACACACACACACACACACACACACACACACACACACACACACACACACGCACACACACACAAACGCACACAAGATCAATAAGTACACTGCGTTTTAAATTTAAATTGTTAAATAAAAGCTTACATAAAAGGAACACCAATGTAATTAATTCTGTTTTCAGCTATCGAACAATTCACAGCAACGCAGAATAAACAACAAAAGGATATATATTTATATATATTAAAAAAAGTAATAATTATGCTCTTGAAAAACTATTAAAAAATAAGTGCAATATTTTTATGGCAATTCATTAAACAGTTAATTAAAATAAGTTTGTACGGATAACTACAATATTATTTCCTATGAATAAAACCTTTTTATACCTGTTCATATATTTTTTGTGCTATGCGCGGATCTAAAGCGCCCATTGAAAAATCTGCCACTGGCAGAGTATGGAGCGACCATAAAGCGATATTAAATTGATATAGAGAATTATTTTTATTTTCCCGGCAAAACTTCGCCGCCGAATTAATTCAAATCTATGGTCCCGCACTGCGTGTATTATAAAAGTTTCGGAACGCAAACTTCCTTCTCCTCCCATCGCACCATCGTCGCTGCTGTCGTCGTCGTCGTTGTCGTCTCGTTCTCTGTACGTGCTCGTATATATGCAGAGCCTCATAAAACCGAGCAGGAAAAACACGAGTTAAGTAGATTCAAGGATTCAGTGTCTCGCGGGGTTGTTTTTTTTTTCTGGTAACTTTACACATCAAAGAAGGCGCTCGATTAAATCTATTTATCGCGAATGATTGTTTTATTTTCTAATTATTATTTTAATTATCCTTTTAAACATGCAATTGTTCATTTAAAATAATTAGAATATTGTCAGAGAGAGGCAATTGTTATACACACTCGTTGAATTACTAGTATAATTGCAAGTAAACCATAAATCTTTGCAAATAATATTGCAAATAAACCATAAGTTAATATCTCAAATTTAGTCAATTGCTGAAGACAATGTTAAAATTTGAGATTCGCTATTACCAAATCTTAATTAAGTTTTCTTTACCAGGCATATTATCGTGCAAAATGTAAAGTATGTATGGCCACGTGTGAATTTATAAAGCACATTTTTCAAAAAGTCCGAAAGTTGTAACTTCAAAAAAACAAATCGAAAATATCTTTTCGGATTCGTATCTCGTGTCTTCTACTTTTCTCATTCTCATGCGATAAGAATAGAGCACAACGTCGACCAAATAACATTAACCAGACTATATTTTTACGCGATGTGGCATTATTTTTCGCCTGAAGGGACAATGAAAGAGTGCGCACGTCACTCGGCATATAAATCAGACTTATTTATCCAGTTACAAATAATATCGCCGGAGACGATAGGCGGCGGTTCCGGCGATATTATTTGTGGAAAATTCAGAGATGGTGGTCGCGACTGAACTCATACCTCGATATTGACTGTTTGCGCGCGAGGGTTTAATTCCGTATTTCCGGCGCGGAACCCATACACGCACGAACGCACACATCGATACCGACCGATACGGTCGATGTGTATTTGCACGGCGGGGCGCTGTTTTTTATTATATAGGCAAACAAAATATCGTTAAAAAAATTTCATACGAACAGATATTTTACCGATCGGAGGATGTTACTCGGAATCGTAAGCGTTTTACCTCCCAGGAGTTTGGTAAATTAGAAGCTTTAACGCATTTAAATTATACACCGTCGCGTGAGCATTTGCCATGTTTATTCGCCAGCGAACGGTAAGAAAGTCGCATACAGGGGCATAATTAAGAGAAGTATTTACTTTGTTAATAGTAAAGTCGCAGATTAAATTATTCGCGCCGATCGAATTTTGTATTTACTCTTTCTATTGCAAACGTGGCTCCGTTCTACGTATGGTAGATATAATATTTTCTCATGCGCAATAAAAGAATAAATTTCAAATCTATGTAACAATTTCGGTTTTAACAAATCTAGTTGCTCCAATTCGGTCGAAAAATTTATATCTTCCTGTAAAGCAACTATTTCTTTATCTACTTTTTAAAATTATAATATAACATTAATAATATAACGCATAATAAGAACGTTGGAATTGTATAATTATTCAAAAATTCACCTTTAAAAAGTATAAATATAATTATTCACAAAAGTTCAATAATTTATGTTCTATTGCACATTTCTCTGATACAAACTTTAAATTCTCTCATTTTATATACGTTTATATCTTGTTGCATATAAATTATATATGCTAATTAATTTATTCTTTTATTCAGAGAAAATTTTAGACAATGCATAAAGAAATTATTACGTCTTATTATGATTGCTGTAATGAACCTAGTTTCAGTAATGAAAGTTTCAGTAATGAATTCAGTTTCATTATATTTTACTCAATTGTGATAATAATTGTAAAAAACAAGAGCGATATGAAAACAAGCGTGCAAAGCAATTTCGCGGATATTTCGGTAACGATTAAGGTTCGCGAAAAGCAGGAAAAACCAATTTGTTGCTCACAGCATACGCATACGCGATCTCGTTTTCTTCGAAGACTTCTTGAAGTTTTAGAAAAAGCTTGGCTAGGCAGCGGCAACGGCAGCGGAGACCGGCATATTGCGGAAGCTGTCGAGTATTTATGGTACTTGGGGCATTATTTGTGCGTGGAGAGGGGTCCGTTATAGGGACGTCGAGTGCATCGCTAATATTGGCACACCGTGCCGGCGCTTGGTTGAGCACAATTGGAGCATTGTGTAAGTACAGACTGCAGCCTCATCAATTACGCGTTCAATTAGCAGAACTCGAGCGAGCGAGAGGAACTGAGTGCAGCCTAGACGTCGTTGTCTCGAAAATCCTTCGCCGCACACAGAAGATCTGGCCGTAAACGGTGGTCTTAACGTTTAATTAATTACCGTCGGGTGCAAGCGGAGCTTTATCGTCCTCTTTGCCGCAGAATCGCCTCGTTATCGACGCGTTCGCGCGCTTGAAACCCCGGTCACGCACTTATCGGTATTTCCCGGACCGGAGTGGAACATGGCGTGTACGTGACAAAAGATCGTAAGAAACGAGCATTTCTTCATTTCATTACGACCGTATGTGGGAAGGCAGGATCCAATTTTGTTCTTATCGATACGATACGAGTAGTTGTAAATAAGAAATGTAAAAAATGTGTAAGCATACATTCTTGACAATTTTGCGCCTTTAATAAAAATACGGTGCTTCAAAAGAACCATCAGAACAAAATTCGTAACTACTCTCTATAAAGATATAATTACTGTTGCAAATTTCTCCAATACATTTGCTTATTCGAGAGTCTTGGACATTTACAAATTATTTCAATTATGTAGAGTGCAGAATATATTGCCAATAACAGAGTTTTGTGTCGATTGCATTATAATACATGAAATCCGCGTGTCCACCGTCAGAGTATTAATATAATAAAAGCTCCACCTCCCTCCCCCCCCTCTCTCTCTCTCTCTCTCTGTCTGTATTTCAATTTCATCCAAATCAATATCGGAAAGCAATATATATATATATATATTATATTATTTCTCCTCGTTCTATGCACCATTCCAAATATGAAACTATCTCGCCGACTAAAATTCGGGTGCGCATTCATGCGTACAATAGAATGATGGAATTCGCCATTTTTGCAAGAGTCAAAGCGCTGATTGACAAAATCAAGTCCTATCGGTTTTAAGCTTACTGCGAGCGTTAGCAACTGCAATTAATTCGACCGGTGAAATTCCATCGCGCAACGAATACTGCCAAGTGCGCCAATTAACCCACGATAGACGACCCGTTCTCATCAATATCGCTTCGCGAGAATTTCGTCGTGTTTCGAAAACGAATTGTTCCGTTACCGTTATCGTTGTCGCCATCGCTGCTACTGCCATCACCGCTATACCGACCATGAGAGTAGTAATCCGAGAATATTAACCGGGTCTATTGGTAACAATATCCCAGGTCCCGGTAGTGACTAACTGATCAAACATAGCCTCCGGGTTGAAACAAGGAAAAGAGATGGAGGGTTCTTCAGAGTTTTTCCGTCCCCCGGTAATATCAGCCGTTGATGTATCGCGTGTGCGTGCGCGCGCAAAATCGTCCCTCGCCCCGTCGGCGTCGAATCGCCGTATGTGCATGTCCTAACTCTTGTAGAAGCGTACGTGCACACAAGTGGCGGGGACGTCTACCTGGTGCACTCGGCGGTCGAGGGAGGATTGCCAATATTGAACGAGTTTCGACGCGTTTATTATCGGGAGAACGAAGCGGGCGAAAGTAATTCTTGATTTATTGCCACACGGCCGTCGATATCCCGTAGCTGCCGCGGAATTTAATCGCAATTAGTTCCGGCCTCTTGTTTCCTCGCAAGCATATTCGCGCGCTGTGCAACAGCGTGCGAATAGACTTGCATCGCGTGGTATATTAACAAGAAGGCATTAACAATAATAATCTTTTTTTTCGATCTTAAATAAATTTCTAATGTATTATATAATTAGCGAAAAATAATTGATACGTATTTTTTACATGTGTCATAACGCAAGTCTAAAAATATAATCCTTTGAAAAATTAACTTAATATCTTCGATCTTGATTGAATACGTTTCATGTAAGTTTTACACAAAGTATATATTACAAAAAAAAACTTTATATAACATGTACTTAAATTTTTTTAAATATTTAGTGTATGATTTCTATAACATCGACCAACAAAAAATATAAAGTTAATTTTTAAATTTATTTTAATTTTTTCTAATAGAAATATAACCTTTCTTTTTCTTTCTTATTCTGTCTATAGAATATATCTTATCAAGCTTATCAAGACAGGTCGTTGCAAACATTTTATGAATATTTCTTTTGTCTGAAGTCTTTCTTATTTTGTGGTTCGTACTTTAAAACACCTACAGTTTTTAATGCCTTGACAGTAGATTTCCTGCGATTATCCCTTTTCTTAAGTCTGCTGTTAAAAGGGGAAAGGGGAAACGTTCTTGGGATTTTCTTAAAGGAGTGAATGAGCAGTAATAAAGAGACCTGCTAAAAGCTTGTTTAGGGACCTGCTAAGAGCTAGAAGAACATATAATAATGTATGCAGACAGCTGCTAAAAGCTAAAGAAATGTATAAATGTACAGATAGAATGTTTATGTACAATCTCTCTCTCTCTCTCTCTCTCTCTCTCTCCCTCTCTCTGCAAGTATTCCAATAAACTCATAAATGGAATTTAAAAACTTGTTAAAAACTAGAGAAATATAAATATATAAATCTAATTCAATCAACGCGGCACAAGCTTCATGAGATTTATAAGTAATATCTTCATAAAACACATGGTAATTATAAGATTAATTCCAAATAGGTTAAATATAACTATGAAAAGAGAAATGCAAGAAAAGAAAAATTAAATTCACATAAAAGCTTAAGAACTTGCAAATACATCTTTGATGAAAAAAAAAGACATGTTACGTACAGATCTAGATAAGAATCATTATCTCCAAAACGATGACAGATACAGCAAAATGTCACAGAACTATTTCGATTCTTCTTGACACCTACGAGAAAAGTTCTACGCATTGAAGCCGTATTTATCATCGTTATCGAGAAAAGGATCCTAAACTTGTGCGTAACTTTTTTTTATCAGAGACAAAAGATTATCGTGAAGTATAAGAAATAGTACAGAACTAATTGTTTAGAGATTAATATCAATCATCTTTGAGAGTTTGAACATGTTTGTTATAACATTGTTCGATACATATAATTACAAAAATACGATTAATTGTTATTTTACGATCTAGGTTTTTACTGTGAGTTATTATGAGACGAATTATACTTAATTGCGAATTCGAAAGCATCGTTGACATCACAAAGAACGAAAGAAAGGTTTTATAGTGTCGTTAATATTTCACTTCGGCCAACGTTTTACTATCTTCTTCGAGATCATAGATACGAACAGAGACTTTCTGACTTGCAATCCTTTTTATAGTACAAGGGACCTGCAAAAAAAATGCATTCTAACAATAAGATATCGTCGTTCCATTGGAATTCTAGATTATAGGTTCGTATCTTTGTTGCTACAACGTTCGCATACAGAAAAATAACCGCGGCAATAAAGATACGTGGCAAAAAAGTGCCAATGACATGTACACAACTCGCAATCAGTATACATTATCCATATAGTAGAATTTTTCGTTGTGATATCGAGACTCGATGAATTTAATATTAGTTTATTATAATATCTCTGAAAAACAGAAACGGTGAATTCTCCGCGAAACAATTCCGTCTTCGCAAAAATGGCGTACGCAGTTTATAATTTTCACAAATTTTGTATTTGCAAGCTGTACGCTGTTTATTTTCGTTTGCATGATGCTTATTACTTCTACAGATGCGGAGAGGATTTAGTATTTTTCGCGCGCTTGACAAAATGCAAATTTTCGAGAACGTAGTATTATTTAGGTTTTTACATCTCGACCGCGACAGGTGGAAAAAAATGTGAAAAATCCTGTATGAAATTTAAAAAGTTGTCAACGTTTCCTCACACGTTATACACGACTAAAATCTCTTACGCGCTGCAAAAATTTATTTTTAACAATATTTTTTATCTCTAACTCTATGCTTTTTTTAAAAATAATACACGTAAGTGTGTTAACGTTGTAGCATTCATACCATAACGTGAGCGGTATGAATCTGATTACAAAATATACCATATGAAATATATAAAATGCGTAAGTTTTCTAATTATTCTCCCATTTAAATAAGTTGAAACTGTGCAAATGTTTTTATAATCTAAATCCAAAAATATTCGTATATCATTATGGAGCAGGATTATGCAACTGTCGGAACAACGAGGAATGCAATAGATCAAAACGAGATGTACTCGCATATGATTTAAATAAAAGATAATCTCTGCTCGAGAGAATATGCCGAGTCCACCACATCGTTCGGAAATACGAATGGCGTAATAACGGCGCGACGACATTTCCAACGGAGTCTCTTTCGTCGGTGTTATTTCGAAAAGATAGCGAACTTAGCGTTTTCCGCGAGCGAGAGACCCCTTAATATGACAATCATTCTCGAGGCCAGCTGACGCGCGACAAATTCTCGGCACGAAGAAGAATGAGAAAAAAGCACGGATTAAACGGGGTCGAGGGCATTTCTCTCGAGCACGAGCTCTCACGGCCACAAATCCCTCCGGCGACGCTAAACATTATTTCAAACGACGGTCGGCGTTCTACTCTTCCGGCGCATCCTGACGGTTCAGCGAGCGAGGTAAGCGCTCCGTTATGCTCATTCCTCTTTAAATTCATAGAGGACAGTAGGAATTCTCTCTCTTTCTCTCTCGCTCTCGCTCTCTCGGTCTCTTTGTCGGTACGGGACGCTGAAAGCATCACGTCAGAATTGATTCCGTGATCCAAAATCGTTCTCCGCAGAATAGAAGTTGGTCCACACGCCCACCGAATCCTCAACACTGAGAATTAGTCCTGACTGTACTTGAGCGAGGGGCCAACAACAAGTGGTTGCGTCTAGTTAACTCGCGGAGTCGTTGTCGGAGACAGTTCGGAAAGACATCCGCTGTCGGTGGAACAACACGGACGGCGCGTTGAACAACGGCCGGCACAAACAATCTGGGATTTAGAGTATCGACTCTGGGTGTGTCTTGGACACGAAACAGATGTAGTTCGCAACTGAAAGAGCCACACAGTCCGTATCTCACTCCCGTCTGCGAGATGAGACTGGTAGAATAAATCTTTCTTTCTCTTTTTCTCGCTGTCTCGTTCTCTCTTCGGCAGAGTTTACGAATTGTAATATCAATATCTGTTCACCTGTTGCCGTGCGCGACTCAATTGTCGGTTTGCTGGCGTGTATTCGCTCGGTGCATTTATTCTGACTTAATGGAGCGCGAGCTGTGCTTCGCGGGCGTGACGATACGCTAGGGAGTAAGAAAGCGGCTGAATCGTTCGGTTGCGAAAGCCCTTTGGTGGTATTAATACATAATTGAATTCACTAATCGATATACGTATTACGCGTTCCCTTTACAGGATCGCATTGAGTTGTGATTGAAGAGAATAATTAGAGACTCTATCGAAATAGTCAAATATGCATGTATGAGACGCAATTGTTAGTCGGATAAAATACATTTCGTCAAAACAATTCGAGTGTTGCATTATTTATATAACTGTTATTGTAATTTAAAATTAAATTTTACGTTTAAAATTTTGGCAAATATATACATTTGACAATCGTATTTGTTTTTGTCTAAAAAGTGTTTCAGTATTATCTCATAAAATTTTATCTTAGGTATGAAACACAGTAGGATTCGAGAATTCATGTAGAGTAATTTAACAAAGGAACTTCAATTATTAAACACTATAATTTTCTGTTGAAAGTGGCGGAGCGAAAAATACGCTCCATATTTCGCCCTACCGCCTCGGCGCATATTCCGCATTAACTCGCGGACATGAACACGCATAATTCTCTCAAAATGTGGCGCATACAAGTTGTCCTCGCTCGTGACGGTAGAGAAAAGGTCAGGAAGGAAGTTGATAATTTTACGCGAGTGAAAAGCTGCGAGACGGTCGCGTGCGCTGGTGGATGATTTATACGTATTAAGAATTACGAATTTAAAATCATGCAATTTCGTTGGTAATGTCTTGTAAAATTATCGGAGACATTTACCAGACATTCGTCGTTATTCTAGTTCCGTTGACACGTTATAAATACGAGACATAGTAAAGCAAAAGTTTCACAAGTTGCTCGTTGAATCGGTACGCATAAACATTTGGCGTAATTACGAACTCTCGTTAAAGCGTCAGTGTTAATTAACGACCAAGAAAACCAGTTTGCAGATCTGGCTCGCATTCATTGGCTCGTTAATGAAAAATAAACCAACTCACGCAGTAAATAATACTCGATTCCTCGACGCTCACTCGGTTGAGCCGAATCATCGGCCCGGAAATATGTCGCGTCGGCCGCGCCGTCAGGAGTTAAATCCTGGCGAGAATTTTATTTCCGAGATCTCTCCGTTCGAGCCGCGACGCGCGAAACTCCATTAAGTGCGCGGGGAAAGGCATGGGACCGATTGTTCCTTTCGGTCGAGTGAAAAATTTCCTCGCCTCTTCCTAGACGCCCATTCGAAAGGGGGAAATCTCCTTAAAACGAGGCAATCTTCACGATCCGTCGTGAAATTACAAGGAGGTTTCGTAATGAACATTTTACTGTGCATCCAGACGAGATCGTCCCTCCACTGGCCTATAGTCACCGCATTACGTTTATCGCACTTCTCCCCTCGCTTCGCTTTTCGCGTAGTTATCGAGATAAAATGCCGATGGGCAATCCAGTGGAAGACACGTTAACATGTACAGTCTGACTGTACTCGGAGATTCACTGAACAATTGTTACGTGAACAACACTCGGTCTATTGTGAGGTGCTCAACCAGCAAAATGTAGAGATAGGTCTTGGCGGTGCCATAAATGTCATTCGTGCGCTACCACTCTATCCCTTTCCCTCGCTGCAAAACTGCGGACGGCACTTTGAAAGGGAAATTCGACCAGCACGGCGTCGACAAGAAACCGGATGAGATGTGCTGACTTAGCTGTTACATAATTTTCCCGAAGAGCACCCGAAGAGGAATGTCGGCAACGAATCGTTTAATTAATCGTAATCGAAGGAAATTCATTGTTCGACACGACAAGTTGTGATTGTCACCTACTGGTGCCTTCTGCCTGATTCTTGTGTAATCATCAATTATCGAGATAAACATGATATTTGAAAAACATTTACATAGACACGTTGAAAAAATATAATCTTGATTAAATATCGTTTACTGTTCGCGTCATTTGCATGAGCTTATCGAAAAGGCACGCTTAATCGGCTGACAATGGTGTGATACATTTTGCTTTTGTCAAACGAGATAATGCGGCAGCTGTCGAAAACGAATCACTTTAATCACGAACGGCGTCGACAACACGAGGACAAGTATTTTTATATAAATATATTCAATTGATGGGTTCATTTCTACCGATTTGTTATGGCGTACGCAAAATTCATCATTAACCCGTGAGTGTTCGTGTCACATAACATATGTTGCTTTAAATTGAAATAGCAAATATCAATATTCCAGAACCACAGGATGTCTTTTCAATGGCAGTTAGCAGGACGATAAATTTAAAAAATTGCGGTTGTTTTAATAGCTTGATATTAATTGTTACAAAACTATTCAACATTTATTATTAAATTTGGAGAACGAAAAAGTTTCCAATTAATTTTAACTAGATTTTATGTCAACAGAAATTTAATTTTTCCATTACTTGTCCATTAATTGTCATATGTATAATATTTAAAATTGAAAGATTATGATAGATATTAATATTTCAGTTTTAACTGAGAAAAAGATTGCATTCTATAGTTATAAATTATAGATTTAAATTTGTGAGAGAATCTGTATGCATTAAATATTTTCAATTGTTAAGAAAACTTAAAAGAAAATTTATTTATATAATAAATAAATACTATAATAACTATTTATGACATTTATGTGTACAAAATTTCACTTTAAATTGTATATTTTGAAATATAACTTATAATCTCTATTTAAACAAACAATTATGATTATCTCACGTAATAATCCGGAAATTAAAATTTTATTAAATCAATTTTTCTGGTAGTGAAATATTTCATATCCAAAGAAGACCCGAGAAAAAAAGTTATACTCTAGAAAATTGGATGTAAGAGTAAACATTTGTTCATTTGCAATATTTCATACGATTTCAAGAAAATGACTTGTTTATCTCAAGAAAATGCTAATAGTATATTTATGCGTTAGACAATTTCATTTTACGAATTCGGATCCATTCTAAGTGCCCTTTGTTTTTCCGTGCAACCGGCAGCGCATCTCTTTTCGTCGAGATGGATTTATTTGCATTCGTCGATATTATCGGAATTCGCGCGATCGGTTTTCCTGTCAGTCTCACATTTCGCTCGCTCCGTATTACATTTCTTCACGAAAGAAGCTCCTTTTCCCCAAAGGGAAATCAATAATTCCGGTACGCTTGCTTCGTGTTTACGCCTATGTGCGCAAACGTGTATTCTCAGCTTCTGCAGATAGCGCCGAGTCATCCTGTTGCGAGTTCGGGAATGGAGCATGTCATTGGCCCTCCATCGAACCATTATGGTTGCTCGTAAAAAAGAATGGACTGATAATACGCTGGATAATCTACCTACTCGGCTCCTTTATAGCGAAGAATAGTGCTTGATAATAGGAAATCGATTTACTGCGTAGCTGAAAGTATCACCTCACTCATCGCGTTTATAGACAAACCGAAGTATTATAAACGTATAGTTATTTTCGTCCTTTCTTCCAGCCAATATACTCACACACGCATATATATATTATATATATATAATGCAATTCCTACGAAAAATATTTTCCGCAAACTCACCGGCAAATCGGTTCTTGTTTTCGAAGCGCGCACGTCGAACGTATACGAGAAAGAGAACAGCACGAACTACGAAATGCTTTATGTCGTACGACGATGTATTTGCAGCGATCGGATTTGACCTGATTTAATGCAATATACTAGACAAGTTTACCATTTCAGTGTTTATCAAGAAAAATCTGATGAGATTTTGGCAATAATGCAAAAAAAACTTAAGCAAGCTGCGAATATAAAAAATCGTTTTCCATGAATTTATAGTTATCTGTTTCTTAAATTATTAATAACTCATTTATAATTCACAATAAATATCACACAATATCAAAGTTCATTTTTCTGCAACATTAACGAAGAGAGTTTTATAAATAAAATTATTTCGACTACAGTATGTAGCTAAGACATTTCAATCTTCTACGAATTTTAAGAATTTTAATTTTATTCTTAGATTCTAAACTCTGACATTTTTTTTTTAAAGCTTTGTCGTCAAAAAGTTCCAAGATGCAATTAGCAAATACGAAGTAGAAACGAGATGATCGTTTTCTCTGTTGGGATTATCGAGAGCTAATCAATTTCTCATTGAGCAGAAGTACTGACGGGAATTTATCGAAGTCACGACGCTTCGTATTTGTTCTTGCGATCAAAGAACCGAAGACAAAGCGCGAGCTTCAAAGCCGATTACTCGGGATTGCGTTTTGCTATTGCAATTTCCTTCGCGTCTGAGCGCTCGCGTTGTTCTCATCATTAGTGCCAATACGTCTGAATAATCCAGGAAATAACTACGTTGAATTCTTAATAAACGATGTAAGCGACAGTGTTTATTTCTCTTCCTGTTCGAGAAATATGTTACTCCTTTGTACAACAAGTCAAAATGTTGTGCTGTATAAATTCGTCGCGCGAGGGTCGAACTTTGCTTTCAATCTCGCAAAACTAGCGAGAGAAAGGGGGGGGGGGGGTGGACGGCATTATTGATTTTCGGAAGTTCATCTAACACGACATGAATAGAGTTAGGCGGACTTAAGGGGTTAATCTTTAGCAGTCAATTTAGAACGCAGAGAGGAAGTTAGATAAAGTCCAGCGCTCTCTCGCCTGCCGTTGCTATTACGCAGGTAACTTCAACTGACTGAGGCAGCAGTAATCTAATTACATTCAATACCGTACGTAATTATTGTCGCCAAACATGGTTAACATGATACAAAGCTTCATCAGTGGGTAACGTCTATGGTATTTTACTCCTAGTCTATTTGCGTAAATTTTTATTTTTTCTTCAGGTAATCGTACGAATATAACTATTTGATTGTTACTCTATGTACATATTAATATATGTGTCAATATTTTTGAAATAAAATACTCAGCAAAAGATAAAATAGTTCTTAAAGCAAAAATGTAATTACAAAAATACTTATTTCAACACAATTTATAGAGAATAAAAAATAAAATAAATACACTTAAAAATAAATTTTAATTATTTTACTTATTAGTTTCAGACATTACTATAATTATCATCTAAAAATTTTTTTTAGATGATAATTATAGTAATACACACACACATACACATATATATATATAATACAATTTGCGAACAATTTTCCTGATAAATAATTACTTCTTGTATAATCTCGGATTTCACATGCTTTTAAAAATCTATTTTCGTTCTTCTCCGCAATGAAAGAGGTTTTGCTATAAGTGATTAATAAGCGCTATTATACTTATTGTACAAAAAATGTGACACAGATTTTTCAACGAGCTACCTCCTATTTGACATCGGCTCGGAGTCAGTGCGATTACCGTTGAATTCACACGGGTACATGTGACCAAGCATGGTCCCAGTCTTACGAGAAAGCCACTTTAAATTTAAGATTGACTTTAACACGTAGCCCGAGCGTTGGCGGCATAATCTATGCGCTCAAGTTGCATTTAAAACGGAAAAGCTGCTTTAAATTATATTATCCACGACGAGAAACGGGTCAGCTGCCATTGCGACAAATACCGAGCGCTACAAATATAGCCTTACGTAGCAGCTTACAAGAAAATTCACGGAGCAACGTTAAATCGCGTTACATCGAAATCTTATTTCCACCTAGCACGCGAACGAGCTACTTGGCGTGCCGCGCGTTCGGGCCTCGTCTCCGTCATGAAACTACTACAGGCAGGCAAGCAGGCAGGCAGCAAGCAGGCAGGCAGGCAGGCAGGCAGGCAGGCAGTCAGGCAAGCAGGCAGACACGACGCCCTTTCCTCGTACCCTTCGAGGGAGAGGATCGTAATTAGTCCTGGTGTAAACTCAGGCAGGGCGTCCGTCTCACATCCGTCAGAGCTGTCTCGGTTGGGCGTTGCTGACGAAAACCTCGGAACCGAGCAAGTCGGACGGTGGAGACGTCATGATGAGGAGCGTAGAGAGAGAAAGAGAGAGAGAGAAAGAGGGAGAAATTTTGTGTGATGTCGGTCGAGGGATAAAGAGCGACAGACAGCAGCGACGGCGGAAGAAAGATATATCGACGTTGGATGAAAGAGAACGTGTGCGACGGAGAAGAAGCAAAGCTGCCGACGTCGAAAGGGTACTCTCCGCATTTCGGGAGCGTAAGGGGAAAGCGAAGGGGGCGAGAAAGGTTTACGCGGGACGAGTAAAGTGATTGCGAAAAGGGGGTCAGAGGGAAAATAGGGTACGATGGTTTAATAGACTGAGCCATGATGGATGACGCTGGATCGATATTACTTCTTCTCACTCGTGGTCCGAGTGCCTATCTACCACGCCACGTGCTCGAGTATTCATGGCATTTTGGAAGCCGCGGTAGACCGTACACGATATACAGTCCCGCATACCGGACATTTTCGGCAGCGGGTACACACGCGCGCCGTTCTCTCTCGCCGTTATTACGCGAATTCGTCTACACGCGAGAGACGCCACGGGCAAGAATTCGTGGTGGCGACGTGGCCATGAGGGTGGCTTGCGAAGAGAACCGCGAGAACCCGCAAGACATAAACTGAAGCCAAAGTCACCACGCGGTAAATACGATTCTCGTGGATAATGATCATCACCTCATCGTCGCAATGGAATTCTTCCGGGATAAGAAATTGTCAGCAACGGTTGTCTGGCGAACCACAATAATTCCTGCCGTTGCATTTCGAACGTCGCCGTTTTATTCGCGCGAAGAAACGATCAAGATTTATGGGTGACGATGAACCCTAAAGTAAAAGGGGCAATCTGAAATTCACGCGGGTCAGCCGATCGATGGTCGATAGCAGTGGACCGCACCCACGCCGGACGTTTCATGACATTGGCAGATCTATGGGGATTCGAGAACATCCAGCCATTCCGAATACGACTTTTCGATCGGTTATTTACGTCTTAGATTTCCACAAATATTTAAATGCATAAAAATTTGTTAAATACTCCCTAATTTCGCTCTCATTACAATACTGTCTCAAAACTTTCAGTTATTATAGATTTATATTGTTCTTCAAATTTGAACATTTCAATTTCTCTTGCCAATATCTTATTTACTGGCTGCGTTCTTTTAAGCCATGCCCGAAGGCAGCTGGAAGGTAAACTTGTTTATCTGCGAAGGCGTCTCAATCGAAAGAAACTGGGAGTTTAATTCGCCAGAAGACGGGATATAATAACCGAGGTCTGGCGCTGAAAAAATATTTGTCCCCGTCGTAACGCCAGTTGCATTCGCAGTTGCTCGGCGACCTAAGGAGAAGAAGAAAGAGGAAGAGAGAGAGAGAGAGAAGGGAAGAGGAGAGAGTATCGTTCCTGAAGTTGCGCCGCCCTGGGACACTCTCGAAAGGGGTATGACCCGGGGCAGCGCGGCGGGCAATATAAAGTTACTCGAAATTACATCTGCATATTATTTCAATTTTGTAGATTGTTTAACCCCGAGTAACGCCGGATACGAGGAACTCTCGTGAAAGTTTTCTTAGGATAATCTCTTAGGTGGCCCCCGCCGGGCTCTCTCTCTCTCTCTCGCTCTCTCTACGTCGTAATTCGCCGCATCTCATTGGCCGTCGGAAGAAATTTGTTGGTCCCGCTGTCTAAAATTAATTTACTAGCTGCCGTGGTGGAATAGGCGAAACCCAACGAGCCGCGAAGCGAATAAATATAAGTGCCGACGTCGACTGCCGACGTCGATGCAACGACGCTGCAATTCCCGCCGCGCTCGCTGCGATCCGGACGAGGCGGAAAAAAAACGTGCAGGAAAAATGCACGTCATTCGGCTGGGAGTTTTCCGCGATAAACAGCGCTGAAAAACAAGTCGGTCGGCGTAAATCGCGAAAACTTTATATTAGGTATTTTGAATCGGCGAAAAAACCGGGCTCCGCGAGTTTTCCTGCCACCCGCCGCCACCCGCTGTGATAGACTCCCGGATGCATTGGCGCGTGATAAATCGATCCCATGAAACCTACCGTTTGCAAACGGAAAGAAAGTACCTCAAAGCAGAGCATTCGTCCTGTGTGATTTGAACAAATTCTAATCGAACGAAATGTTATGCTACGAAAAAGTGAGAATTTTCGATAACTCATTTTCGATAACTTATCATATTTCTATACAACATGCTCTTTCTTCTTGTGCGAGAACTAATTTAAACAAAAAATAAATAATATTTGATAATATTTTATTTTTATAAAGTCGATTATTTGATTCTAATATTGTCAAAATTGAAATTCGATTCATGTATATCGGATTATTTGGATATTCAATATCAAATGCCATTGAAATTTTGTTAAGGATAATTTTGCAATTATCGTGAACTAAAACTACACATGAGATAGCATAGAACATTGAATAATGTAGAACATTATTATTCAGATGATAGAATATTAAATTTATATATTTCTCCCATCAAATATGTTTCACAATGCGTGTAACTTACGTATGCCACGCCCATTCATATTGGTTTCTCCGACGTTATATCAGGATATTTTATTTATCGCGCCCTATTTAACCGGTCTCAAGAGAAAAAAGGGTGAGAACTCGGGTAGCTGCTGATCTTCAATTTCAATTTGCAAGACGCACACTTATCAGGGACGCGTTGGAGTAGATGACGTTTGACGGAATAGAGGTACTTTCGAGATTAATTCCCGCACCTCTCAGCATTTTGATCGGCGAGATACGACGGCGAAATAACTTCGAACACCTTTGCTTTTCCCCAATCACGGTAAGCCGGAGGTGGTCGGATAAGGCAGGGTGAGCCAAAAAGGGAAAGGGAGGGCGAGAAGAAAGAAAACCGATGGAAGATGGGGAAAGAGCATGGGCAGCGTGTCGTTTGTATCAATTTACCCCAGCCACCCCAACGTCCATCGACTTGCTTCGGATTTAATCTAATGCCACGTCGAGAAGGGTAATTCATTAAACAAAGATCCACGGTTCCAGTCTGGCATCGTATCGCCGCCGAGACCAGACGTCTGCCGTTACGCTCGGCGGCCAAAAGTAAATAATTAAATTCAGTCTGGTCGAATTTCAGCCAGGTTCGGTAAGGGCGCGGTTAATCCAGGATGGCGTTGCACATCTCGTGCCGAGACCGGGGACCGCGCGAAATATTTACGCCCGATGTACGATACGAAGGGAAGGGATGATAACGTTTTGCGGTGTTCGCTACAAACTCATAAGGATTATATGGGACCTTGCGCTTTGAGGATTATTCTATTCATATGATCCGATGACTCGGGCGTGCAAATTAAGACGTATCTCAATTTCGACACCGCCGACTTCGGTCGTAATCACAGGGATATTACTCATAAAGGCTCGCTCGTGCAGTAACTTCCGAGATATGAAAATTTAATTTGATGCGCACGATAATCCGCAGTGCATACTGACAAGGTTACTTAATCATCTCGTGCATATAATATGATATAAGCTTAAAACGTTGGATGAGGTGCC
This sequence comes from Mycetomoellerius zeteki, assembly GCF_001594055.1. NCBI lineage: Eukaryota > Metazoa > Arthropoda > Insecta > Hymenoptera > Formicidae > Mycetomoellerius > Mycetomoellerius zeteki. The sequence continues at coordinate 334,441 of NW_017257307.1, forward strand.
GAGGTGAATTACGAATGTCACAGCAAATAGGACATTCGATTTTAGAAGTTCGATTTGAGTTGTGCATCGCGGAAATCGCCAGCAAGTACTTAACGTTCGCGCGGGATTTATTGGACGCCCGCTCTTTTCGATTATTTATACGCTCGTGATGCTGGTTGCGGATCATTGGGATCAATTTCATTACCTGGCAACAAATTCGAGGAAAGCCGAATGCGACCATGCATTATCCGTGTCTGCGAGAACAAAATATTCATTCTGAGTGGCTCGTTAAATTCCGACGGCGCTTCCGCGCTACGAAAACTCAGCCAATAGATCACGCTAAACTTCCTGCACGTTCGTGCTAGCAATTCCCTCATCCCAAGCTAAGAGTCATGGATATCCACAGGAGAACGTGTACGAATAGGGGAAGACTTGGTTCCCCTACGCCACCGCAAAAATGTTTTAGACTTCCAACTGTACTAGCTTCTCTAGCCGCCGTATTTCATTCGATGTTCCTCGATGGCACCGCAGAAAACCTGTTATCTTTATTACTTTACTATCCTTTTTTTTTTCCTTAAAATCTTCTTAAGCTAAGACTCTTACGAAGCTAAAAACTAGAAATATTATAAGTATTTTATTTTATGCGCAAAAATTCAATAAATATAAAATTAAAGTGGACTTGCATTTTGTAACGTTATAAATATTCTTTAATAGTTATTAAAATAAAGTTTTTATCTTATGATACCTTAAGATCAATATACCCATATTTTATATGTCTAACAATGCAATTATTATGATTATTATGATATAAAATTATTATAATGATATCATAATTCGTATTACATTATTTATATAACTTTGGCGATTAAATAATCGTACTTAAATACATAAAATACCGTGATAGATATGAAATGATGATCTCTTTATCAGAAAGCAAAATATTCACATTAACTTTCATAGAGAATATCGGACGTGTATATTCTTCCTATGTTTTGAAATCTCAACGCAAATATTTTTATAATTACACATCAACCAAGATTAATTTTGTCCTCTATTGGAATAATTAATCCGTCGAAAAGTCACAATTACTAATGATTTAAATAATTATCAATATCTTGATATTTGTGCTAAGAAGCTGCTTTAGAGTAACACAGAATATCATCCTATTAATAAAATGCACCAACATTCTCATAATATTTTTCGACGTTATACCATATATTTTTGCGATTTACACTGTTAAATTTATAATGTCAAATTATACCTAATTTGAATTTTTTTAATCATTTCTATAGGCCGCCACTGCTTTTACTCAGTATGTCATTAATTTAACTGATTGTGAAACAACGGAATTAAACAATTTAATTAAAGAAAATGTATTAAATTTGACTGAAATATTTATTATTTACTAAGGGTATACCTACGTTAATATAAATTTTGTTTACTTTGAAACCATAGAAATAGGTTAATTTATATTTTGACACATGGAAGTTAAAAATAACAAAATCTTGTTTAATTCAAGAGATTGGGTTGCCATTGCTCCTTTAATAACTTTCTAACAGTGTAGGTAATTACAAATGCGCGAGCATAGACGATCGTTATTTCACAATCTCAATTTCGTATTTGCTTTAATTTTAAGTCCTCGGCAGTTCCTCACAGACGCTACTCAGAGCTACGGGCAATTATGATAATATCTTGATCCGATAATGGGACACGGTCTTATTCTTACGAATTGTCGCGGGCTTCTCGATGAGAAAAGCAGGCTGGGCGCGGGTGCGCAGCGCAACGCCGATTTCACGCTCGAGAAGTCCGGGAATGGAGCTGGCAAAGAGGAATTAAGATCTCGCCGAAGGCTCTCTGACAATGCAAAGAAGCTGCCCAAAGAGCGAGAAAGGGACGAAGAGAAAGAGGCAATGTGATGAAGAAGAATGAAAGACGGAAAGTGAGAAAGGATGAGAAGGTGAAAAGTATGGGAGCGAGAGAGGAAAAGTGAAATTTTGCGAGAAGGAAGAAGACGCTTGATGGTATGGATCATGTAGAACGAGAAACGTCGTAAATCGCGGAAGGAGAAATGGTAGTTCAGGAGGGACATTATACTTGCTTCTAGCTCTCTGTGTAACCCGCTCTTTGTTTATATTCTGAGAGTGGAGAGTGGAGAGGGACCGTTTGACATGTCGCCGGTCGCAAAGACGTCAGAGGAACAAAAGGGGTACGTCTCTGTTCTCCTTCTGGATCCCTATGAATTCCTTTCCTCTCTTCGCTCCGCAAAACCGGCCGATTCGCGTCTATTGAAGCGACTGAATCGCGGTCGCAAGCTGCCGCCGCACGCACGTATAAGTGCCATATCATTATACCGGATAATGAACGTTCGTGAAGTGGTGGTGGGTTAAGTAGCTTCCTACGTTGCGCGAGCCGCGCGATTTACAGGGTATCCGTCCATTCGTTCATCCATTCGTCTGTATGGGGACAAGGAAGTGCGTGTCTCGATGAGAAGCGATGTGTTCGTGGTTATCGAGCACGCAAGGCGAGATCGCCAAGCAGATGGACGACGAGCGCATGTTTTAGGACGAACGATTTATCAGAATCAAGAGTCTCCGTTACATAAATTGAATATTATCTTGTCGGGCTCTGCGCGAATATTTCACACTTTGCACGACGTGCACGATATCTCCTTAAAAAGACTTCTTATAAACTTCCCACCTATTGATGCGTGTGACAATCTACAAGAATTGGACCATTTAAAATTGTTGTAGCATCTTTATGAATTTTTACTTTATTATTTATTCTAAAAAATGAAACTTATAAATCTGCAATATATTTAAATAAAAAAAAGATTTTTGATAAAGACATCTTATCTCATAAAAAATCTTTTTTTATTTAAATGTATTAAAGATTTAAGTTTCATTTTTTAGAATATAAAGTAAAAACTCATAAAAATGCTACAACAATTTTAAATGATCCAATTCTTGTGGATTGTCATTATCTGAAATATATTATAAAATATATTTCAGATAACGACTTCTGATAACGTCAATTCTTCTTGAGATTGAACGCAGAGAAATACGATAATTAGACAAGTAATGATTGACGCAAGATTTCGCGAATTATCAGAACGCCGTGCAGTGGAATCATAAAATTGTAATGAATTTTATGATCGACGTCAGGAACAGAATGAATAAAATCGAAACGTTGTGCTTATAAGACGTCTTATTGAAAAATGCAAGCTATATGGCTGAGTTGAGTCGCGGGTGGATTACTGTGAGCAGTATAAGACTTATAATTTAACTTTTATCGAATCGATACAGAATATTTCAGCATTGCTTGTGACGGTCGTTAGCAATTCATTTCTTCCTCAAGGCATTCAATAGCTGTTGCTTGCAATTCGCGCGCACGGGACGGGATATAAGTACGTTAAATTTCTTGAACTCGCAGCAATTTCGTACGCTACGTAAATCGATAAATCACAGTCAGGCCAATCGACGTACGGGGTCACGTTTTATTTCAATTTTCTCTTCGACAAAAGGAGCAAACAGTTAAGTTCAACTTTGATATTACGCATCGATTATTGCTGCCTGATATTACATCTGAGATTAATCGAAGTTGCAAAAACCATTGCACATCTGTGTCCACTTCGCGCCTGCTGTATGCAAATTTAGTATAATTTCGTATTTGTCAAAGTTAAAATAGTCGACAGTTGACACTAAACAAAGTTGTGTTTTCCTAGCTTTTCATATAACATCGCGTAAACTGTTCTAAATCATCTGTTAAAATATTTTATTTATTTTATTAGTCGACAAATGTATTAGAATTAATAATTGTTTAAGAACTACTAATGACAAAATTACTTGATATTATAAAATTAAAAAATCGACAAAATTAGTTGAGTCGGAAAAATTAACTTAAATTGATTTTCAAATACATTTTGTTTTAATACAATTTTAATTCGATGTTTGACTAGCGATGTATTACAAATTCAAAAGTTATAAAACGAACTTTCAGTAATAATATTCATTAAAATATTTATAAATTCAAATCTATAATATCTTTATTTAAAATTTTCTGAAATATCTTCTGTTAATTTTAACTAATTCTCGATTTAGCGCATATATAAAATAAATTTCAAAATTCAAACATACTGAATATGTACGATTACATTCGATGCTATGTGTGACATGCAAATATAGATTGGAAGTATCAGTCTTAATATAGTAACAAATTTACGTATCAATAAATTTACTTTTTCCTGTTCTTTCATTTTTCTTATATTTACCTTTGCTCTTTTCTTGATTTATCAAACGAACGATAATAACGAATAATGTCAATCTATTTTTAATGACATCGAATAGAAGTTCAGTCGCGGCGGGAGTGAAACTGATAAATTAAATATTTAGAAACGATCTGTACATCTCACGTCAGCTTATAATACGTATATGTGCAATGAATCCAGTCGCGCGATATGGATATCATTAACTGAACGTATTACGAATGTCACGGACTTTAACGGCCGGTATCTCGTGTACTCCCAGATAGAAATTAATTATTTCAAGGTAATGAAGTGTCAAGGGAAGGACGTGTGGGCAGAAGGGAGGCGACGTTGTTCGAAGTTATTCGACGGAGGATATTTCGTGCATATCAGAATGTCGCGAATCAGAAGATATTTCTAATTGCCGGAGTCGCCGCCACCGCCATGTAGCAAATAGATTATCCGAATTAACGACTCCAGTAAAATTAGCACTCCATTTTCAGAATTTCAATATTATTTAGTAACAGTATAATTTGATATGTATATAAAAATTATTAATATAATTTAGTAATATTTATAAAAAATTTTCACTCTTTCTTAAAATTGTCTATAAAAAGAAAAAAAATAAAAATCTTTGCGATGTGTTTTTTTTTTAAATGTCTGTTAGTTTACTTTAGTTAGCCCTCTATTCTGTAATTCCTCATACAATAACATCGACACGGTCGTTGAGTTACAGAATAGGAACGGCGTTTATAATGAGATATTAAGACGTAAAGCTTAAGTCTTAAGTCGTACAAAATTAACCAATTACAGTCAGAAGTGAGGAGAGCAATCGACTATTATTGATTTTTACAGTTTAAAACTTTAAGTTTTAACCCTTAAAATCTTATTGTAGGCACCGTTTTAGTCGCAATTTCGATAAATGAGAAAAAGAGGACTTGCAAATTCTCATTGCTTTTGGGATAACAGTTAGATCGTGCTAGTAGTTAGATCGTGGGCGGTGAGGCGCAACACATTCGCATTTCTTTGCAATCACACGTTTCCTGGGACGCAGACATGAAAGCCTCGGATGCCACTGTTTGTCGAATGCATCGCCGCGCGGCAAACGATCGCCGCATCGCGAAAGTGCATTACACTGCGCGTCTAGAATACGCGATATCCTTTCGCACGCGGCACGGTGGCTCGTACGTGGGCATACAGCCGGCCAATACGTACCGTATCGTACGTGCATGCCGTGCACGCAGTGAATACGCGCAGCAAATTCGTGCCATAAGTAAAGCACGGGTCGGTACACGGTCGGGGGCCATAATCGTTACGAGAACTCGCGACAAGATCTGCCGGAATTCGCCGCTTCGTGAGTTTAATACGACATACACGCAGAAATAAACTGTGCGAAGGAAAACGGTCATCGTCCTAAGACCACTCACGTATATAAGCATGAGTAAGTCGCTTCGTTATTGGGGGAGAAAACGAGTTCGAAGATAGGTCGACGAAAGAAAACGTAAACGCAATGGGGACCCTTTTTCATCAGCAGCCAGTTTCCAGTCTCACCTTCGGGACGCGAGCGAACGATTCTTTTTTTTTTTTATTTTTTTTATTACCGTGCCTTTACGAGACTTCTCCTTTCCAGACCAGAGACTCGATTGGCGATCGAACACGCTTTTTATGTGCACGAAGCGCGGCAACGGCAACGAATGCAAAGTGCTTTCGTTTCTATCGCGTCTCAATTCCCGATGCCCATGGATGGCGCGAGCAATAAAAATATGCCAATACAAAGAGAGAAAAAACAATACGACGCGGAGAATGGCCAAGTATATTGGAATCGAAAGCAGTCGCCCAATACAACCACAAACATATATATCGTGGTTGAATTCGTAAATAACTATCGATTAATCTATACAATTTATCATATCTAATATCGAGAAAATATCAGAGAGAGAGAGAGAGAGAGAGAGAGAGAGAGAGAGACTTTTACCTACATCTTAAAAATATATTAATTTCGTAAATTAAAAAAGCTTGTTTTATTTCCTTTTTGTAAAACAATAATTTTTTTTATTTAATATGTAGAAAAGTTATGTGTAAAATTTATCATATCCTGTTCATGTAACTCTTTTTCATTTTCTTTAGATTCTCAAAAAATAACATTTTATCATGAAAGAAGTTAAACATAGTCTTTGATGAAATTAAAATCTATTTTCTTGCAGCTAAAGTTCGAAGAAAAACCATTACTTATTATAACTTCTTAATATAAAGTAAAAAATTTCTGTTAAGTAAAAGGTTCATTTAAAATAATTTAAAAAATAAAGTTTTGCTGTCTGTTTCTATTCTTATATCTTAAATGATTAGAAATTGATAAGTTTAAGTATTGAATGTCTTCGGAAAATAGGTTATTAAATATCTCATTAAAAAATGTAAAACTGCAAATACGATAATCAATGAATAGCTCAAATGAATAATCTGCATTTAACATCCTACACTCAAACGCATTTTCCATTTTATGAAACAAATTGTGCATCATTACAAGAATGGTTCTGTGAAGTTAGCACGATATTTGATTAATACAAAAAAAATAACGATAGTTTTTTTAGTGACTACACTTTTATAGTTCGACAGTTCTTTATAAAAATAAAAAAAATTCCTCATTTTTTGTACTAAAAATCCAAAATTGAAAACATCGCGTACTAACTTCGCAAATCTAACATGACATTCGATTACTTGCCTCTCTAAAATAACAAGAAAAAGATAAATATTTCCACTTTTGGCTATAATTGCCAATATTACTCGAGTTCTATCAGTATATGTAAGAAAACAAAATGTCAACAATTACCGATATTTATATACTTTAAATAAAGAAAACAGTATGATACTTGGAGAAAAAAAATTTCGTGCTGGTTACTTATCGCAATTCCAGAATAATAGAACAGATCCTACAAGAATTCGATTTCTCTCGGAAATATAATAATGCACACTTTTAGAGATTTTTCGAGAATCTTTTCGGTATTTAAAATATAAATTGGCAGATATAAAATATGATATTATAAATCGTTTTAATATATATTTAATTACGTTCTCTGTTCCCAACACTTTTTGGAAGTATATATTGATAAAAATATCAGTATGGCACAGTACCACAGTAGCACTGTCGATAATATCATATATTCCGATATTGTAATTTTGCGACGAATGGCTTAATCACTGAATGAACGCATTATCGTCGCTATCACAACGAGGCAAGAGAGAAATATAAATTTTACGTTATGCGAACGGGCGCAAAATGTGCGCAATAAAATTTCGTTACAGTGCATCACGTCACGGACTAAAACTGTCCAAACAAAATTAATATTTGACGCAATAAGCGAAGCGTAATGTGTATTTTGAAGTAATGTGAAGCGAATTGTAATCGTGCTATGCCGTTATGTCTCATATTGAGAGCTGCCGTCGATTCGTTGATATTGAAATAAACTCCGCGCGTAACGTAAACGATTTTTTAATATCCCGTGCGTCGACGTATATATGTGCTCGATTCCCGGTTCGCCGGCAATCGATTTTACGACGCGCCGAATGGATTTTAAAATTGTTTATCAAAGCGGTCGAATGCACAAACGCTATGCAGAAATTAAAATCCGCGATTTTAAAAAGAGATGCACTCTAAATTTGAGAGTGAAATTTCACTCCTAAAAGTTCCAAAAGAGTGGTAGTTGCGCCAATCCGGCAGAAGTGAATTTTTTCATTCTTAAAAAGTGAAGAATCACTCCAAGCGAGAGTCAATTTTCCATCTAATCTTTCTCTGCGGAATGAATAATTTCACTCTCCGTGAAAGTAGAGAAATTTTACTCTGGTGAATGTTATATTTAGCCTCCTATATCCAAGCCAATCTTGATGAAATTAGACTCATTCGACGTGTTTTAATAAATAAAATGAATCTGACAGAAAAAAGAGTCCTTCTGCTTCGCGAAGCGAGATATTAATAATTAAATTTGGCTATTGTTAGGTTAGGAAATTGAATTTCTAGAAGAAGTGAAATTCACTCCTGCCGGATGGACATAACTATCACTTCTCTTGGAGTGAAATTTCACTTTCAAAAATTTAGAATAAAATATCTAAATAATTATAAAATGTAGAATCTAATTTAAATATAAAGTAAATGTGGCCATAAACTTAAAATAGTGAGGTTTTAGAGAGCTCAAGATTTTCTGGCGTAATCTTTGTGCTATTCTCTTAATAAATTGAATCGGCGCATGCTAAAAGAAGTTAAGTCTAATTTTGCACTTTTTCACTTTACTGCATAAAAGGATACTTTTCCAACTCGCGCACGAGATAAAAATATCAAATATTGTTCCTCAAGCTAACGTTGCTAGTCCTATATATAGTTAACCCAAAAAATTTCTTATCGTTTACAGTAACAGATGTGTGTAAAACTGCAGTTTTTTTTTTCGATTTCTCAACAATCCAATTTTAAGATTTAATCCCTTTTAGCATGCGACGATTCAATTATTACTGTGGATAAATTGGACATCGTGATCAATATTTGAAAGAATCGAAATAAGTGTAATTCGATTAGAGTTCTAGGAAGGCTGGAAAGCTGAATACGACACTAGGTGACGTTAATCGGAGGCCGTTTCTGTGAATGCGTTGCGTCATTGAACGGGAGAAATTATATGGCGAGGAACCCCCGCGTGGAAACGAGCCAACTCTCAGAGTAGGTAGTAGGTAATTATTTTTTAAACGTGACGGGAGAGGCGGAGGTACATTGTCTGAGGGGGATCCCCGTCGGTCGAGAGGGATGAAAACTGTACCGTGCCAACGCACGCGTATAGGTACACAGCTTTATAACGTGTTTCCTCATACACGTGTGCAACTAACCGCACGCGCGCGTACACACGTGAGGGAGCACAGCTGGTTAAAGCGGCGAAAACGAAAGAGTATATAAAAGAAATGTTAATTATCGCATTACTGACTAGCCAGCCGTAAAATGTACCATAGCTTACGGCACCGCGCCGTTTTAAATGCGTATAGCAAAGTAGGGAGAACTCGAAACACGGAGTGTTCCCGCCTGCGAGGGTGCGACGAAACAATACGTTCGTTTTGCTCAATGAGAAATTAAGCGTAAACGAATTATGGTCGGACCTAATCAGTGAAGCGCGCGGGAAAAATTGTCTCGTTGTTTGCGTTACCGCTAACATTCCCGGCGTATTTTCATTCCGGCCCTCGACGGTTCTTATCAATTCTTTGGACGTATCTGGATATCCCGTGGCTTGTAATACGAAGAGCACTGTGCAGCGTTGCGAATAGAAACGAAGTTGAGTCAAGCATCGGCGCAAATGGCGCGGAAGAACGGGGCAAAATAACGTAACGAAGCGAAATTAAATCTCCAAGATACGGATATTCAGATAGTTTTGATATTTAATTTTTAGATTCGACTATTTAATTTAAAGAATGTAGATGATCTCAACTTGGATGAAATATTTGCAATGCTAGTTCAAAGACTCATGTGTCACATGTACTGAACGATGCTTTGACTAATGTGTAATAAATAAGATAAGTGCCATCTCGTTTAATAAACGCTTTAATCTTCGTTAATCCGATTATCCAATTCCGAGCACGTTAAATACCTTAATAATAGAGGACGCTTAAATCTGCATATGATTAATAAATGTTGGATGGATTATTATCAATTTCACAATGTAATTCATGTTCGAATTGCGCAATGACAATAATAAAGCCAGTTCAATAATGTTCTACTTGCGCACAATCGATAATCTCATTGTCATTTGAATTCTTTATCAGGAGATAAATAATAATCAAGGGGTAAACCGCTGACCAAAATTCTGTACACCAATGCCTACTAATATCTAAGTATTTTATGCCTGCTAATGCCTCAGTAATGCCCATTAATGCCCTAATAATGCATAACCTCATACCACTTATTATAATATACAATTCTCTTAAGTAATGTCAAGCGATGCTCAGTAATTCCCCAAATTTGTACACCTTAATGCCCTCAGCGGTTTATCCCTTGATAATAACAATTCGTTTCTTTCTTCAAAAGTGATACAACTCAAAAAATTAATTTCCTAGAAAAAGGGAAAAACTATTTTTTAACTTGACAGAAAATTATTGCCTAATCAAATAATACCACTAAAAAGAATATGTTCTTAACATAATCGAATGTCTTTTTTTGTCATTTTCGTTTCACAATTTTTTAAAGAACCACCCTTTTTTAGTTGTGATTTTAACAATTTCTTATGAAGTTCAATTTATTCACTTTTGACGATTGAAAAGGTTAATTTATTTAATTCATTCAAGGTAATAACTCGAAAATTACATTTTTTTAAATTGTAATCACTTTTAAATTAAGCAAGCGAATTACAATATTTTCGATTCCTTTTCGTTTTTACTTGTTCAATTCTTGAACAGCCTAAAATAATGTAATAGAAGAAAGAAAAAAAGACAGAGAGAGAGAGAGAGATTCGCAATTTAGATTTTAAAATAAAAAAAAATTTTCTCCGTATACAACAGAGTCAAACTGATAGCGGCGAAATAAAAAATTCGTTTAAAATAAATATCAAAATTGTTGATTTTTAAAACATCAATTTCAGCTACCGAATGAAGAACTACCGAACCGAAATATGAATATGTGACATTCCATATTTTATGAAAATAAAGTGCAACTTGGCGGGATCACCTCGAGCACTTCATAAAATGTCAAGAACTGTCTCTCGCTTCCTCGCCGCTGTTTCTCGCCAAGGAAATCTAAGCGCGTGTTTATGAAAGAACGACAGTAGGTCGACAACAGAGCTATGCTTCTCGAGCGAGAGAGGATCTCGACGCGCTTTTATAATACATGGCTGTAAGTAAGGCTTACATAAAACAGACCGGCCGGACTTTATTGCCGCATTAGAGCTCGTTTCCTTCGTAGTTGAAAGTCAGCGATATCTGAACGGTAACAGCGGCCGCTCCGGACACGCAAGCGCAGCGTTATATCCAATAGCCAGAGCAATACTTCAATCGGGAGCAATACCGGAAGGAAGGACGTTTTTATGGCGACCGATGTATCGCGATTCCTCTATAGTCCCTTGGGAAATTTAAAAAAATCCCAAACCTTACGCAGACGGACCGGACGATAATGGCAATGCGTACACGGCCATTCGTCTTTCTACTCCGCCGTTGCTCTTGGCAAGCAACGATTCGCGCCACCGTGAATCGCGAAATTTCTCGGGGGAAGACAACACGTATGTAACAAGATCAACGTTCGCGTTCCCGAGCGTTATAACGCTACGAATTTGCTATGAGTTTGCTACGAAAGCAACATGAACGCCATCGGTCTTTTATTAGATTAATCTTTTTTTTCTCTGCACATCTCGTTCAATTACATAAACGGTACCATACGATTTCGTGCAAATTATCTTCAGAATAAGATCGCAAGAACTAATGTAATATTGTAAAAAAATCCTATTGAAATATTCATCTTGTGTCCGTTTCTACCAATGTAAATCAATTTTAATCTCGATTCGACTTACTTTTTATCTTATTCTAATTCTGAAAATTAGAAAAAGGTGAAGAGTTCGTTGAGCCAAGATTAAAATTAAACTATAATACATTAATAGAAACGGGCATTAATAATACAGTTTTGTCGAGTTTGGAATTTCTCTTTACATCGCAAATATAGAGTTAGTAATAGATATTCTAACTCGCAATGTCCATTTCCATCAATGTAGATTAAATTTAATCTTGTTTCAACTTACTCTTTATCTTTTTCTAATTCTTGATACTAGAAAAGGATAAAGAGTTAGTTGAAACAAGATTAAAGTAAACTATTATTGATGGAAACGAACATAAATATTTTAGCATCATGTATTTGCCTGACGTTAATTAGACTCTACAAAGACAAAACTAGTAACAGTCAATTTCACGTATTTATTTTGGTGCAAAGAATAAAAAAGATGTAAACTGCATTACAACGAGAAAGGAACTAACAATGGAACGATCGGTACGTGGGCTCCGTTTATATATACTACTTGGTGCGGATGCTCGTAAACCGTCAAAATACAAACTTCCGGTAGACAACGAATGTGCCAGTCGTAAAATCTAAAAGGCGAGACGGTGCTACTGCGGTTTGCGATAGTAATCGCCGAAAGGACAAAGCGAACGGTAATGCTGTCACACAGAATCTCACAGTCTCGCACGAAAGTGTGTATTTTGACAGACGAGGAGTCACGAAGCAAAACCCAGAAAGTGTAGCGTTAAGCTAAATTCAGATCCGACGCCTGTCAACATCATCTCTGACGGATGTTGACTGGCGGCATGTATAACAAAAGAGAGCATGTATACGAATGAAACAGCGATAAATGTTCAACTTCCGACAAACAAATGTGCGAAAACCTCAATCGAAACTTCAATAGTCGATATAGACATTATTAAATATACGAGAAGTATACGAAACATAAATGAGATGTATGATAAAGTAAACCAAATATGAAATAACAGTATAAATAAAAGATGTACCATAATCCATTAAGGATCAAGACAAATTTTTTTTCTCAAAATTTAAAATCCTTTTAATGGCAATTTACTATGTCCTTAAGGAGCCTACTTGCCAAAAATTTCGCATCCCAAAGTTGATATCTTTTTGGTCGAAAAATCGACCAGCGATCCTTAATGGGTTAATAATTTCATTGGCGTTTTGCAAAAAAAAAAAACAGCATTGCAACTGTTGTAAAATTTGTTAATATGATTGGTTTTGCCTCAATGGATCTAAATGTATATAAACTAATCATATCAAAGAATTTTATAACAGTTGCAAAGCTGCTTTCACTGTTAAACGCAGTCATTTAAAATAATACATATTTGTTTAATTCAAAATAGTCAAAATCTTAAAAATGGTTTATTATTATTAAAAAAAGTGAATAAAATTAGCAAACAGATTTAAGTAAGTGCACACGTTAGAGATCACATAAATTTATCTGAATTTAATTTTAAATATCAGAAAAGAATATATTGATGAAAAATAAGAAAAGTGATCAAGTATAGAGATTCGTTAAACTTCCATTTTCAATTAAAATTTTAATTATTTCTTAACGATCTATTCTTATAAGCGCGTTTCGATCACGCTGTTAGAAAGATTATCTTGGGCTGAAGAATTCAAAGAATTAATTAAAAATAGAAACAACAAAAGTTAAGAGAAAGAGAGAAAAAATAATGTGTTGCATTTAATAATTGCATTACTTTTATACTATATGTGTATATATTGAAAATTCGCGATAAAAGAGACGTTTCAAAAAACTGGACTTTTTCCATAAAAAAAGATGAAGAATTAAGGAAACTCTGGCATTTAATATAGTTCCAATTGTATGATGTTGGTGCACACATATACATGCATTGTGCGTCACTAAAAAGATTAATATAAATCAATACATGACACATGACGATTAGTGGTTTTGCGTTTAGCCGTGTCGCGCAAATAAACGCGACTACATGAGTACTTGAATATGTTACAGTAACCGAAACGGATAAATCAATTCTCATGTATACGAGTGAATATACAATAGTTAACGCGATAACAAAGGCATTGAACCAGAAAAGTTTTGTTCGCGAATCTTTATACATGCATTAAAAGTCTCCCAAGTGTCCTCCTTAATTTACATTTTTTAGTTTCAAAGATAAGAATATATAGAAATAAAAAAAAATATATGTATTACATTTAGATCGATTTAGATAAAAAATCTATTTAGAGACATTTAAATATCAATTTAAAAAATACGTATCTCATATTTTATAAATATATATGTATATGTATATTTTAATATACATAAATAGGTACATATACAACAAGTTAATAAATAAGAACGTATATATAAAATTTTAATGTTTATAATTTATAAAATAAAATTTTATAGAACTTTCATTTAGTTTGCAATAAAAGAATTATTGCAAAACGAAATAAGTCGAGAAACCAATGCTTTAAACAGTCTAAACTAGAGAGATCCTATAACAGTCTAATGTTTGATCACGAACGATTTTGTTAAAATCCTGCCGGTAAGAAAGATGTATACACACTTACTTTCTTCTTATGTATATACAGAAACTATTTCCGAATATACTATCTCATTCCATAATCTTAATTAAAGTTACAGAGTGACTCAGTATAAGTTAAATTGTGGTTGTATAAATACAGAGAAGAAGTATACATATGTATCTTTCTCTTTTGTATACTAAGCAAAATATTCTGATTGTACCAACAAAAATTGTGATCGTATAAATCAGAATTCTGGTTATTGTAATCGAATTTCTAGTTATCGAGTAAATTGTTCAATAGATTTAATAGATATAAGTGTCTGATTTGCATGTACCTTTCTGGTTGAGCTACCAACATTTCAATCAATACAACAAGACTTTTCCAATATAAGATTTTGATAAATTGCTCGTGCAGGTCAGACTCCGAATGCTTTCTAGCAAGAGACACAAATGACAGTGTAATACACTCTAAATTCTTTGGAGTGGAATCTCACTCTAAAGAGTAAAAATCGAGGTAAACATTGTGGCCAATATTTATAGTTCGTTCTTATTTAAGACTGTCTAATGTCTTAATATGCTAATACAGCTTTGTGATTGATTTATAACGTCTTAAGACTATACTTAAGATGATCTTAAATATAAAAACCGAATATGAATACTGGCTTGAAGTCAGTCTTGAAAAAGAACAATTCTCAATCCTTAAGATTTCATTCTTTAGAGTGAGATTCACTCTAAGGTCGATATCCATAGTCCGTTCTTAATTTTAGACCGTCTCAAGCGATGTCTTAAGATGCTAATACGGCTCTCTGATTAGTTCATGACGTCTTAAGCGCTAGCTTAAGACCATCTCAAAACTTGAGTAATATGGATTCCGCCCTAAAAGTTTTAGAGTGAATCATTTCATCTTTGTTTAACATTGGCAAACAATAAAAATGTAACAATTCACTGTGTTACTGTGGCTGTGCTCCAAAATTCACTGGCAGTGCTGGAAATGTATAGTATACGTGATGTAAACTGTACACAGAGAGAAAAATGTTTGGTATTTGTAAGGTATTTGTAAATGTAAGGTATTTGTAACTATATTTTGTAAATGTAAGGTATTTGTAACTATATGTATAGTTACTGTTATTATTATTATAGCAGTAATAATCATAATTATAGTAACATATAATTATAGTTACAAATACCAAACATTTTTCTCTCTGTGTAGATTTTCAGCGCTGGCAGTGAATTTTGGAACACAGCCTGTGTCATCTGTGTGTCTCTTGCTGAAAAGTACGCTCTGTTTTAAAATCTCTACTTTAAACGATCATGAGCAAAATTATGTGACATAACAACAATTATAGATATATTCATATAAGACAGGTGAATTATTATGCATATATACGTTCCACATTTATAAGAAGCTTTCATTATCTACATGTAGATAATTAAAAAAAGAACACGCATCTCGGTACTCACTTATTTTCTCGTCGGTGATTCCTTGATCTTCGGATCTCCTTCGTTCCTCGATCCTTTTCGATTCTTCTCGATACAGCCATAAATCACTCTCGCGAATCATATTCGCGAAATTGCGAAACAACGCGGAAAAATAACCTGCTATTTCGACAAATATCGATCCGACGGTGATCGACATTGACTGCGCATTTCAAAAAATGCGTTTAATCACGAACGATTCAATTAATTGATACTCCAATTAATTAAAACGCTCGCACGAATTTACTCGCGAACGACACGCGTTTGCTCGGAAAGCGAAATCTTCCGATGGAGAACGATGTTGATCGCGATCACCGCAAACTGCGTTTAATCACGATCGAACGGATTAATCAGACCACTCGAACAAAATCTCACTGTCGCGCTTGTCACTGAAGTCGACTGCGAATCTCAGAAAATGCGTTTAATCACGAGCGATCCAATTAATTGATACGCCACAATGATCGCACGAATTCGCTCGCGGACGATACAAGACACGCAGAGCCCCGTCGTAATCAGATGTGCAAGTTATATACCGCACAAAAGAATAAAAGATGCATTAACAAGGGGAGGAAGGCGTCAAATTAAGTTTGCAATCATTAATTTCCTCTTTCTGTCTGCAATCTGGATTTTTTGTCAAGCCTAATATTTTTACTCTTCTAGGTTTTTAAAAAATATTTCAAAATTATTTTTCAATATATACAGGGTGTTTCCAAATTAAATGGCAAAACTTCGGGAGCGTGTAGAGGAGTAAAAAACTAAGAAAAAAAGTCCTATAGACATATGCTCCTTTTTGCTTTGTTTCGCAGGAAATCACGAAAAAAGAAAAAAATATATTTAATTTATTATTTTAATTATTTTATTTATAAACTTTTTAATGAAGATTTTGTTCGAAATGTGCACCTCTTGCAGCAATACAAGCATTGCATCTGTCAAACACGGCTCTTGTAGCAGCCAGGCACTGTTCTTGCGATATTCTGTTCGCTGCAGCTACGATACGATTTCTCAAATGTTGCTCTAACGCTCCCGAAGTTTTGCGATTTAATTTGGAAACACCCTGTATATCTTTTCTCAAACAAAAATTCCTACTAAAGTCCACTTTAGACGATCTATAATTCGCAACCAAATTCAAGATAAAATTCTGTTTATAATTTTACGTATCGTACATCCTAAATGTGTGTATATATATATATATATCCTGATATATTTTATATGTGCGAATTTCATTTCTTTTTTTCAAATATTTTCTATGCTACACGACACGCAAAATTATAAATAAAATTCTGTTCCGAATTTGATAGCGAATTATACCTAAATCGTCTAAAGCAGATCTGTCCAATTTGAGCTCCGGAGTCAAAACGCAAAGTCATCGACGCAAAAAAATTCAGTGTAATATTTCGAGAACTGTAAAGTATTGATACGCATCTGAGTGACGCTTTTATCAACACTTTACAGTCCCCGAAATCTTACTCGCACTGAATTTTTTTGCGTCGATGGTTTTGCGTTTTGACTCCGGAGCTCAAATTGGATAGGTCTAGTCTAAAGTGAGCTTTACAAAATATTTCAGAAAAAAGACAGATTCCACTCTGCTTTATTTCGAAGGAAGCACAAAACATGGCGGCCCTGAAGACGGTTTACTCGAAAAGCGAAATCTTCCGAACGGAGAACGATGTCACGATTACGATCACCATGAGTCGCGTTTAATCGCGATCGAACGGATTAATCGGAGCAGAGCACTCGAACGAAATCGCACTGTCATGCCTATAGATAGTGTAGATTCATTAAACATTCCCGGACTTGCTAGGTTATGCGCGACGCGTTCCAGCGTGAATATTGCAACTAATGACTAATTATGCCGAAAGTTCGTAACGTAAAACACAAGTCGAGATGATCACCTCTCTCGATTGATCCGGTGGTGGCCGGTCCCTCGACGTTTCCTTTCGATGCTCTCCACGATATTCCGTTTCCACACACAGACATTGAATAGCACACTCGCGACACTCGCCGGACGAGCGAATAATCGGATCCTGTCGACGGACGACGGAGTGAGACGATGGGCGACCGAACGGCGATGAATTTCGATCACGAATATCGATGAACGCGTTGATTTCACGATTCGACCGACGTTCCCGGCGTTCGTTAGTCGTAAGATTTCGTCACTCCTGAGCTTTGCTCGTTCGCGGAAATCGGGAAAACAGGGAAACGGGTGAGGAGAACGCGGAGCGATCGCGAGTCAGACGCGCAATAGGAACGTTCGGCGGAAACTGACCTTCGGTGATTGAATTAACGGTCGCGCGCGGAATGACGCGTCATTAGGCCGGAATCAGACTATGCATTGAAGATTGAGGGTTTGTTCGCGTCGCATGCTTTAACATATTCCAATATGCTCCTACTATAACTCTTACTCACTCCAACGCGCTTGATAGAGTGAGTAGGAGCTATGGTAGGAGCATGTTGGAGTATGTTGGAGCTTGCGACGCGAACAAACCTTGAGATTGAAGATTGAAAAATTCAAATTTGACCAATCGAAATGAAAGGAGTTAAAATTTCTTTGTCCTTATTGGTCAAATTTCAATCTTCAACCTCAATCTTCAATGGCTACGTTTACACCGTGCGTTTAGTCCGCGACCTATATAGGTGTCTTTGTTTAACCTACATGCAGGATAAACAAGGACATCTATCGTATAGGCCGCGGCCTAAATGCACGGTGTAAACGTAGTTAATGTGTAGTCTGATTCCGGCCTTACGCGGACAATTTTCAAATAACGCCGTACATATCGAAGGAAATGTATATCGGTATTGTTGAGAAATTTTTTAAAGCTTCTATTCTCTCTGTTTCTTATAAGTCGGTACTCATTTATTATATATTTATATATTATTTATTATTTACTTATATATTAATTATTTATGTAGTCGGTTCTTATATTTAAAATCGTCTTAAGATATCACAAGCCAATCACAGAAGGGTATTCATATAGTGTGTTCTTATTTTAAGACAGTCTTTAGGTGCGTTCCGAGTTACGCATGAAGCGTACGATGTATCGTTTTATCCTTCTTTGGTAAACAACAAAGACAAATGATGCATCATGCGCTTCATGCGTAACTCGAAGTAGAATATGAATCATCTTGACATCAAAATGATGTTAAAATGGCTTCAAAATTGTTACTAAAATTCACTTTTCAATCAGAAACGATTAATTTTGATGACGTTATCGTGACCTGCTGTTCTGCTAGGATACCGAAGCAGAACACAATTAAGTCGTTATGACATCAAAAAAACGTCAAAATGACTCCAAAATTATTATTAAACATCACTCTTCAATCAGAAATAATTAGTTTTAACGTCATTTTGATAATATCGTGATCTATTATTCT
Organism: Mycetomoellerius zeteki; assembly: GCF_001594055.1. NCBI lineage: Eukaryota > Metazoa > Arthropoda > Insecta > Hymenoptera > Formicidae > Mycetomoellerius > Mycetomoellerius zeteki. The sequence continues at coordinate 353,522 of NW_017257307.1, forward strand.
GCTTTTGGATAAGATTCGTTAAATTCTTATTTTTGATCGAGTAGATCTTGGTATTTAATAATATTCAAATGCAAATGTTTGCAAATACAATTTTTGTAAACAGCAGCTAAACAATATTTTACTATAATCAATTATCTCAACAATACTGATATGAGCAATACTAATATAAAATGCATTAGCAAAAATTTTTGCACATATGAATATTAAGCAACAAGATCCGCTTTGATTGAAAGTAAGATTATTTAATTGATTTATTTTTATTTTTTATCGATTTAATATCTATTTATAACTATTTAATTTATGTTAATAAAAAACGCTAATTAATTTCAAAGAACCAAAATAACATAATTTATATTAAAAAAAAATATATATATACTAACTGTAAGTACATTTTAAGAATACTTTAAATCAATTTGCAAATAAATAAAATTAATAAATGAATTATTTAATATTTTTAACAAAATGATTTATAATTGAGTGGAATTTAGACTACTATCAGCTTCGAAGAGGCTATTAAAGCAAAATATCATTTGATTAAATCAAACTACTTAAATTCGAGTTAACAATTCTCTTCTTAAACGTTCTTTACCCATGTTTATTTCAAAACTTTTACTGTTTGGCGACTCGGCGAGACGTAAGGAAACTTCGCGTAACAAAACTCCCGCACAGTGATGGTCATCGACGAAGACGCGTGGTGTATACGAGAGCTCGTAAACTCGCAACCGACAGTCCCGCACACGCAGTTTATTGCTACTTTAAGAGGGATACTTGGATTCTCTTTCCTGAGCTTAATCGCATGGGGCAATGAGTACGCGCGATTGTTAGTTACGAGGTATACCGTCGACGATGGCAGAGAAAACGTCCGGAAGAGAGAGAGAGAGAGAGAGGGGGGGGGGAGAACGCGCTGGGCGGAAACTAGGCGACTCTATTCCGTTCGACCAATCGTAAAACGAACGCTGACATCCGATAAACAACGCACTCCCGCAACGCACTGCGAAGCTCGGAAGTCAGGACGACACGACGGCGGTGTTACGGCCGCCGTAAAGAGTCGTTTTCGTGGAACGTAATGAGTACAAACGCGCCGCGTCCGATCCAGCGTAGCGAGGACTTTGTCAGGATCGGAGGCGTATATATGTAGATCCGTGATTCGTTCGTGCGTCATAACGACCGACGTGATGAAAATGTACGGCAAATGACCTTTCAGTTGCATCGATATTCACGAGAGCGTCATTTCCACGGGAGGTATCTAAAGTAATCGGGCTGCGCCACGGAATAATCATAAATAAGATGGAAGCTTTGCACCGCGAATAGTATCGACGACACAAAGCCGATGCAATTGACAAGCCGAGGAGAAAACCCGATTGCGCGCGGAGATATAAAATTTTTAGAAGAAAAGAAAGAAAAAGGATAACTATTGTCTTTAAAGCAGCCTCTATAGACGCTCGATATTATTGCACAGTTATTTTGTACAATATTATTGATCCTCTCTTTAAATGATTCTAAACAAACAAGCTGGAGACTCAATATAGCCCCCAAATGATCAATTATAGGTGCTTTCTATTTGTGATGATTCAAATCGATATAAATATCGATGTGTATTTGTTATATCTATACATAAAATATCAAGAAAGATAGAACGACATTTGTCAGCTTGGGTTACAAAAGCTCGATTCCATCAGTATAAACTTTAATCTTTTTTCAATTTAACCTTTATTTTTTTTTTCTAATACTAAAGCCTACTTTACTTGATCTGTAATTCACGACGGAATTAATAATCGAAACAGAATTCTGAAATAATTTATGTATCTCAAATTATAAATGATGATAAACAATTATAGATGAGAAAAATATCTTGTGTTACAAGAAATAGCGAATACCTACGTAAATTAAGTTATAATTTATATCATTTATATGTGGATAAGGTCTGTTTGCCTATTCGATTGGACTCTATATATTTACAGGGTTTATATATGTATATAGATTTTCAATTTTACGCTAGATACAATTAACCAATCATGGGTATTTATATTTTGCACATATTTGATGCGTAGAGTTTAGTTATTTATAAAAATAGAGCATTATAGTTATCAATTTATAATTCTGATTATTCACATTTCTCTATTACGCGATGCATAAAATTATAAATAAAATTCTGTCTCGAATTCTATCGTGAATTATAATTCATATACATTTTTTAAAGTAGACATAAGAATCAGAAAAAGATAAATAGCGAGTTAAACTGAGATTAAAGTCAACTTTTCACTGATGCAACTGAACCTAGATGGGAAACACTCAATATTGTACAATAATATTGATCACTTAAAAGCCGTTTTTAAAGTATAATCAATTAGGTAAAATTTGGCAACGTAAATAATTAAATTAAACATTTTATGTAACGTCACGTTCGCTAAATATAGCAATGCTCGATATTTTATGGAAACTTATTATAATCATGAAAATAAAATTGTAATGTATAATGAATCTGTTATTCATATCGTTTAATGTATCGTGGACATCATTATTTTTATTCAGACAAATCGAAACAGCGATTAAAGAATAAATCGAAAGCAAACTGCGGGAGATTTGGACTCGTCCGGTTTATTACTGTATCAATCGTGAACGATCAAACCCGAACGCTCGTGGAAAAATAATAACGTGCAATGAATAACGTAATAGCACGTCGTATAAATTATAAATTATTCTAGCAGGTTTACCTCGCAAATGAGAATGTAAAAGCCCATCGATGTTTAATTTACAACGATTCATTACTCGAATACAACGTACGAGGTTACGAAACAATCATAAATAAATAACGCGATCGACAGTAAATATCAATGTCAGGCCATAAAATTTAAAATATACCATGGAAAAGGCATAAAGGTCCAAAACGAATGCGTATTGTATGCACGTGTCGTAGTGAAAAAGCGTGAGTTAGCGACGCACCCGTCGAAAATACGCTCTATAAGACTATAACGATCCATGATGATATGGCCTCGGCCGACAACTGGGGCTGCAATTTGTTATATATATTCACTGCAAGTACTGAAAATCTATAGTGTATGTATATACATAACGTGTGAATTATAGATTTTCAGTACTCGCAATGAATAACGAAACTGGGATTTTTAAAGGCACGATATTTTGATTGTGAATTTTAAATAAATTTAAATCTATGAAAAAAATAAGTAAAATACAATCCGGCTTCTGTGATAGTAAAAACTCGTTGAAACTTTGATAAGTATATATACTAAAATTTTTTCAGTTTTTATATATTCCGAAACAATAAAAAATTTGCTTTGTTTTTCGAAAACTTATATTACCAACAGAAAAGTTAACACATATTTTACAATAAGCTGTTACTTAAGCTTTAAATCTTAAGCCATAAGAAATTGACCAGTCACAGTTGAATGTGAGAAAAATAATCGATTATGATCACAATTTCTTACGGCTACAAAATGGTATCTCATAAGTATAAATCTGAGTACCTTAAATTCGTCCATTTTTTTACCTATTTAAAATTAAAAAAAATTTCTAAAAATTCACAAACATACTTTCAACTTTCAAATATTTAAACATCATTTTGGAAAATACTGAATAAAAAGTAGTGTATAATTTAATTTGTTGAATTTGCGAGAAATTTGCACGAACAGAAATCAGTCGAAATACTGATTTTGATTCTCTACAACTACTTTTTTATCATATAATAATATTTGTACGACAACAACGATGTACTGAATTATCATGAGTTACAGAATCAGGGTACAAGTGTTGCGGAGAGATATTTATCGTGATATAAGAAACGCGAACGTTACATATCCTTCCGAAAAATTCAAACCGACAAACTTAAAACGGTTACCCAAACGAATCATATAATAATCGATCCGTAAGTAAAAAATAAGACGCAGCTTGAAAAGCACATTGCCAATATAGGGTCTGAACACAAGAATTGTAACGATCGTAACACTTACTCAAACACGCATTCTACAATATTTGGAACATTTTTCACTAAAATTTCAGTTTAATTTCAGCGATTTTTAGTTGAAAAATTCATTTTCTGCAAAATTTTAGCAAAATTTCAGTAAAAATTTCAGAGAAATTTCAGTTCAATCTTAGAGAAATTTCAGCGATTTTTCAATATGTTAGCTGAAAAATTTATTTTCAGTGAAATTTTAGCAAATTTTCAGCAATTTCGCTGAAATGTTCCAAAACGTAGAATACTACTTTCAGCGAAATTTTTTCACCAAGGTATTTTTGTATTTTTAAATTTTAACTCCACCAACATGCGTTTTTATCCAACACGCGTCTCTCGACCAGGGGGGGGGGATAAATGCCCATCTTGCCTTCCCCCCTCCGTGGATGCCCATGGTTACGACCGTTACGACAATTCTTGTGCTCAGAACCTTATAATGAAAGGCATGGTAAGAATATTCGGTATACGTCTCTAGTGCGTGCGTTAGTCTCAACGGCAGTTTCGAACTGACTGGCAAGTTTCGTCACTTTGTTGACATCGGTGTACGGCGACAATAACACGGCGTAACAGGCTAATAGCCCGAGTTTCGGCGCGCGAGCGATACCTTATATAAACAAAGCGCGGCGGTTACCACGTCTCAATAAGACGCACGCTGCCTTTATGCAAAGATCGTTGTGCTATCGTTGACGCGCTAATGTAATTAGCGGGGTCGATTATTCTCCTCTTATTCGATTACGTTTGGTGGATTTCATAACTGTTTGAAACTCCTATTGTTAGACCTCTAACGTTACGAGGAGTACATTATAAGAAGTACTTTCCGTTTCACGCATAATGTGCATGATGTATCATTTTATTCTTGTTTACCGATATTAAAGAAGAATAAAATAATATGCATCATGCGTAAAACGGAATGCATCCGAGGACACGTATTATGGAATTATTCAGAATGGATTTCTATCGAAGTTGTTCAGTTATTCCCTTGGTTTCTATTCTGTTTTCTGGGGAAGAAGGAATAATTCCGATTCGGAATCCATTCCGAACAATTTCATATTAAATGTCCTTCCATGGATGCACAGTCATAAATTCAAAGTAATGGAATCGTTAATAATATATAAATCAATGCATCTCTTATTTATACATTTAAAACGTATTGGGGATATTAAATTTCATTTACATAACATATACACATATATGTATATTTTTTTAAATAAACAATAATGTTTTAAAGCGTTTTCCAACAAGGAAACAATGTAATAATGTGAATCATTCTATTCTTGTCAGCAAATAATAATATACGTAGTTAATTATCGATTAATTCGACTTGCCTATAAAGCTGCTATTCATTCGATTCTTATATTTAAGACTGTCTTAAATACAATCTTAAGAGGTCATGAATTAAAGAGAGAGCTACACAAACATCTTAAGACTGTCTTAAAATAAGAATGGACTATAAATACCGGCTATAGTCAGTTCTTTATTTAATACGAATTTATATATAGGTACATTCTTGAGATTAAGATAATATAAGCCAATCACAAAGTTGTATAAATATTTTAATACATTATTTAAGACGGCTTTAAAATAAGAACAGACTTAAGATAGTTCTACCAACCGCTATTTCCGAATTTCTCGGTCAGTAATAAAATGTCGTTGGAAACGAATCGATGCTTATAACAATAAATTAAGCGATTTTACAACGCATTTAATTAGTAAGTACGCTCAAATTAGTCCCGTATGTTCAAACGTATTCTAATCTTTATCAACCGCATAACACAAATTCGCGTTCACATGCCAGTAATTCATTAAAGTGCGTATTCGGTGAGATTTATTCGATCGGAATCTATCTTTGAGCAATCAACAGAGCAATACGATTATTCGATTCTTCAATGCGATTATTCTCTCTTCATAATGCATTCCGTGATACGCATTCTTAATCGTTAACTCATGCATTTATTCACTCTAATCGCAATACTATCCAGGCGATCATTAATAATAAATCTAAAACGCGAGCATACATTTTCTAGCCCAAGTATACAGTGTAATACAGTGAATCATTTCATCATCGTTTATGTTGACGAACAACAAGGATGTAATAATTCACTGCGTTAGGCTGGAATCAGACTACGCATTGAATATTGAGATTAAAGATTGAAAGATTGAAATTTGACCAATCAAAACAATAGGAGCTAAAATTCCTTTGTTCTCACTGGTCAAATTTCAATCTTCAATCTTCAATTTCAATCTTTAATGCGTAGTCTGATTCCGGCCTTACACAATGACTACGTTTACACCGTGCATTTAGGCCGCGGCCTATACAATAGATGTCCTAGTTTATCCTGTAGATTAAACAAAGACGTCTATTGTATAGGCCGCGGCCTAAATGCACGGTGTAAACGTAGCCTTGTTGGAAAACGCTCATTATTTGCTACATAAAGCGCGGGAAGTGCGCGAAAGTGCAATCAGTGCAACAGGTCGACGCATCGACGCGGCGCGGCGCGGCGGGTGCCGCGTGAAGTTGCCGCGCGTGATTCTCGAATTTCTTTTCGGATTCGTCGATTCAAGTAACGCGAGACGTCGCCATGTTGTAACGGACTGCGGTTTCATCGCGACGCGATCAAGTACTGCGATAAGATTGTCGTCGGGAGTGCCGTGAAGTGTCGCGCGATCGTTATATCCTGGTGATTAGTGCGTGCCGGTTAATTAACCTCGTCGTCGTCAGCCACGAAGGAAATGATCGAGAGGAGGAGGAGGCCAGGGGAGTGGCATCGGGAAACGGCGGAGCAACCGTGAGGTGAGTAATTCAAATATTTATCTATTATTTCTTATTTTTCCGAAGTAGCAAGATATCGGTATTATAACGATGATTCAAGATTATTTGACGCTGACTCAATTTATTATAACTCCAGTGGGCTAAATAATTACGTAAAATAAACATTTGCAACGATGTATTATCGTCATAAATATATCGTCATTTTATTGTCATTGTCAAGTCACATTTAATGAATAAACAATGGATAATTACATTATTAATTACTATATTTCTTAATTACGTAATAATTCCAAGTAAATGAGTATGTACATTTATTTACTTGCAATTATTGCTTAATTATGAAAAATAGTAATTAATGATGTTATTCCATTATTTATTAATTGTAGCTGTTTATATGCCACAGAAAAACGAGTTGAATCTTAATTTACATTACATATTGTGTAAGATTATGTATATTTGTCGTTATGTCATAATTTTGTTATTATAAGTATCATTAGAATGTGGCCTTTGTTTTTTTAACATCTTTTATAATGTGATCTTAATGAATATTATGAATTCATAACAGATGTTATACTAATGATATCTTGCTTTTTGGGGATTGTTATTTGCTAGACTGATTGTTTATCCCTTAATAAGTGAATGTGGAGGATTTTGCGTTATTATGCAATATGAATAAAATTCTTCTAAATTTTCTAATATTTAAAATGTTATGGGGAATATTTACAATAATTCATATATATATATATAAATTATTATATTTCTATTTAATTTATGATTATTTAATATTTTAACTATTAGTATTAAAATTAATATTATTTATCGAACGTTTTAAATATTTAAAAAATAAAAGGTTACAAAAAGACGTATATTTGACAAAGACTTATTGAAAAGCCAAATAAAGAATTCAACACGCATAATTGTTTTTTTAAAACATTGATTACTTTGAACGCTGCTGTAATTTAGATATATTTATATGTTACAGATTAATGTTTGTGCTGCAACTCCGCTGCTGCGCATCGTATTGGTGAGTATTAAATATTTTTTATTGCAATTTGAGATAATAGATCTTTCTTTCTCTCTCTTTTCTCTATAAATATGAATATTACAGATTAACAGTATATTTTACATCCATTTTAGATCCATTGTCTTAAATTGCCATCATATTAATTATCATAATATTAATAGTACGAATGAAGGGAAATTTGACAAAAATAATTGAAACGATTTCACGTAAAATTTAGTGAAAAATACCCTTTTGGAACAGGATTCAAATAGCGATTATATGGATCATAAAATTTGCAAACGCGAATAATTACAACGTTGTTAAATGTCAACGGTTATATCGCGTATAATGACAACTTGCACATGTAAAAAATTGTGATGTGGGTGTACATGTAAAAAAAACATAGTAAATACAAAAAAGATAACTAAATCTTAAATATCGACGAAAATGCTCAAGCCTGCATTTAACGTAGTGAAGAGCACGCTGCAGTAGATTCGAATAATTCAAGTACCTCACAATAGAAAAGTTTTAGTATTTTTCGAAACTACAGAAACAAATCATTCTCGACAACGTACTATTTTAGTGCACGATATTGAATACGATATACAAGTTCGAGAATTGAAATTGTTCGGATAGCAATAAAAATACGTTCTTTCTGAAGTACAAATATGGTTTCGAATGAAACAATGTTCAAATAGAAACTTTACGTTAAAAACATATGATCTTACGTCACTACGGTGCAGACTGTAGAGGTTTATTGTAACATATTTCATCGACTATCTCGGTTTTCTGTTATTACGGACTTACATCACGTTCGAAATTACGGACGTAGAATTTATACGGTTGTATTTATCATAGCGCTTGTGTTTGTTGCGTATATTTTCTCCACAATAGTTTGGCATAGCTATAGGTTTTGCTAAAGACTGTCCTACTACCCTCGGGGTCAGGTTCTGTCTGTGAAAATGAGATTACTCAGGGGATACATCGGTCATAACGACGCGCAGTAGGCTACATCACGGGACGTATGGGTCATTAATAAAAGTGTTTAATTGCGCGGGGTTCCGCCGATGTCGACGATTAGAGAGGGATAAATTAGATATTCTCGGTGGACAACCGAAAATATCTACATACAAGTGGGAGCACATTGGTCTTCTGTGGAGTTTGCTCATCATTTCACGCTTCTTCCCGTTGTGAATCTCGTGTAAACTTTGTTAATGTGCGAAGCTACGTATATACGATATGCATGTATATTACTGCGGACTTTTTACTGGACGAAATTTATCACGAGAGAGTATATTAAATGGCGAAACTCCAACTTCTGAATGCCGCACGAGAATTTGCTGGGCCGGTGGCGCGACTTGCAGTTTATATAGAGCTAGATCTAGGCCAAGCAAATGAGCGCGAACAAACATGAACGAGTAACTCGCTTCAAGGAGTGTGAGCGACATTTTATTGGAACACAAGCAAGTTGCTCGTTCGTGTTTGTTCGCATTCATTCGTTTGGTCTAGATTCGGCTTAAGAAATGTCGCTGTCGCGACCATCCGCGTTCCAAAAAAGATAATGTCACTCTCCATATTGAATAAAAAGAGGAAAAAAATTATACGCATCGAAAACAATAGATTCGAATTTTCCTGAAACAATGCATGTCTGATAGCTAATTCGCGGAACACAACATAACTTATACACTACAAATTCAAGCGTGTAAAAAGTGACTTCAATATATGTGTGCACAGAAAGAATGGTTTTGCTGAAATATTTAAAAATTTAACTAGATACACACAGATCTAAAAATAATTTTATTGGATCATTAAAATAATTATATCGCTCTTAAGCATTGATGACAATGCTGCAAAACAATTTTAACATTTTAGCAATCAAATTTAATTGTCCGACATAATTATCTTCACGATTCAAACAAAATTATTTTTAGATCTAGCTAAATATTTAGAGGTAATTTTTTAAGTATCTAGCTACATTTTTACTTCAGTAAAACTGGTTTTTTTTCCCTGTAAAAATAATATTACACTCATACTGCATATAAAAATGGATTTATACGTTTAAACATGTAGTATAGTGTCATTTTAACACACTTAAATTTGCAGTGTACAGTACGCATTTGACAAACATATATGTTTATTGAACAAAATAATCCATAGACAATATGCCCAATTAATCCATCGATCGCATCACTACTCGTCATAATTAGCTATGGGGAATGTTCAGTGATAAATGATGTATAAGCTTACAATTGAAAGGCGAGATCACAAGGGGGTCGAATAATAAAGGGAGCTCAAAAGGCGATATACGTATATATTTTTTAATTAAATTTGTATAAAGAAAAGGGAAAGCCGAAAAGGGGACTTAAAAGAAAATTATCATCGTTAGGGAGTGTAAAGAATAGAGAAAGAAAAGCACAACAAGGAAGTTTAATAAGAATTATCACGTATCGATGAGCTTATTGTTAGTGATACTAAATGGAAATATTTGTATGTTACATTATGTTAAGATTTAAGATTATATTATGTTCCTTAAGTCGTTGCTTATGAATCAGGTCGAGAGTTGATGATCAATGAGTGTCGATTGTAGGAGTACTTCTGAAAATATAATATTTCTAAAACGTAGCACACAGGAGTGAAGCACTTCTCGAGGAAATCCCATATAAAAGTATAACGTTCTATAAAGTCATTCGATTTTAAGGTTCAGGAATGTCTAAGCTTCGCACGTACGTGCGATTGCACACGTGTGTATGTCGACGAGTTCGAATGAGGTACTCAGGAACACGTGTGGAGTTAGCCGGCCAGTTACGCCGGCACTTTTCCACTCGTGCATTCTCGGCAATAATGTGCGACGAAATGGCGGTCACCAGAACCGATTGTCGCCCTTTCGATTTTTCATCGTTCGCAAAATGCGTTTCTCGCCGTTCTGATTATCGTCATATTTTCAAATTCCGAATGCGTACGCTTTAACACCATTCAGAATCGCCAGCTGTTGTCGCTCGCCTTTATCCCTATTTTTTTCTATCATTTTTTTCTACTAAAATTGAGCTAATAATTGTTGCGAATTGTAACAGAGTTTTCGGAGGGAAATAAGCGCGAATGTAAAATCACGAGTCCTCCAAATGCTACGCTGAATGTTAAAAATATATTACAATATATAAAAATTAACTTTATTATCGTTTGTATACGGGTGGCGGATGGGTCTTGTATTTAGATTCTCAATTTTCGAATTTGATTATATTATGTTGTTACAAACGTCGCAACTACTAATGAGAGATTGTTGTTGCATATATCCATCTGAAATTCTAAACCCTTCATTTAATCATCTCTTGTCGTACAACTTTATAAACTACTTGGTCAGAGTGGGAATACTGTTAAGCTAATGTAAATATGTTTGGAATTACGATATGCGCTTATGTACACCAGAGGAAATCGCCATTTCCCGCGCAACATGACTCCACTTGCAATTTTCCTCTGGCTCGGCGCGAATACTTTTTTTCCTTTTTCGTTGGTTATATCACCGTAGCGCGCCGCGATGAAAAGTTAAAAAATATTTGATAAAGTTCCAAAGCCGAAGAAATATTCTGGGTCGTAGATAGTTACAAAATTCTCCACAATAATTTGAGACTTAAGAAAGTTAAACAGGATTTACATTGGCTCGAAAGCATTTTGTAGATAGATACCTAGGGCAAGAGGCATGCAGGAACTTGCGAGAAGCGAGATCTAAGTACTCTTAAGAGCCGTGCTGGTGTTTACTTTGCCGCAAGGAGCACCTGCAAAAATATCGGGAATATCGCAGGCATGTATTGTTCGCCTTAATCCTACAATAAATGTAGGTATATCGATATTTCATCGAGATTTACAAATGGACCGATTTACTAATCCTATATCCTGTCAGTGGGATTTAGTGTCATGGTGTACCTATAGCATATTTTTATATCATACATTATATATTAGATGCTTTCACATTGCTTTTTACTCGTGGTCATGTGTAATGTCAAAGAAATCCAATAACTGTATGATACTGTAAAAATATATGTGAAAGAAATACGTAAATCTATATTGCATACCTCTCTATCCTCTGTGATTATTTTATATTATACAATTATACGTTTCCATTTGTATGAATGAAAATGCAAAGATTTGTAATTATAGTAATCATATTTAGTTAAAGTACGCTTGAGAGCAAAAAATATTTGTAGGGGAAATTTTTTTTTAATTTTATTTAGAAAACATAAATATTAATTAGCAATTTTATGCAAAAATTACGTTCTGATTTAATATAAACAAAAAAGTTTCGCGTGTTCTTAATCGTGGAAGCTAAAGTTCTGTATGAATATTTTTAGGCGTTCAAATCATACAATTTTTATCCTTGCTTACTTTTAAAATAATATATTTTAATTATTATATACATTTTTTTAGATAAAACTTTTGAGAACTCTCTCTATACATTCTATTTTATTCTATGCTAATATGCTTTTATATTATATTCTATGTTAAATTGCTAATTAATATTTACTTTTCAAAAAAGGTTTTTTAAAATGATATCTCCCTGTTTGTACTCACTGTATCTATATTTTTTAATTTATATATTTATATATATATTCTCAATTAGATACGTTAATATCGCAGAAAATTTTTTAATTTTAATTCATTTCTTTATTTTTGCAAAAGAAAACATTTTTTTTTATTATAATGTATATTTATGTTGATCTTTCATATATATATAAGCAACATAAATAATTTTACTAAAAATGAAAAAGATACACCTAATGGAATCGAAGTTTTATCATGGTAACTGTATTGTGCCAATATTTTTCTGCAATTCTGTACGTATTTATTTCAATCACTTCGTGTGGGATTGCCGCAAGCCTCTATAGATATGCGTAAATAAAAATGATACTCTGTTGCTCACGCTTTAAAATATGTCTATTCTAGATAGAAGGGAAGCAATGTGAAAATAAATTAAATAATGAGCAAATAAAATAAAAATCCGATAATGAGGCAAGATATCTTTTAATTTGTAAACCTTGCATCTTTCATGTATGGAATAATTTATTCTCCGTTTTCTCTCTCGTGATAATCTGATGCTGTAAATATCAGTAGACGCACGGTAATTATCTCCTGCTTGCAAGTTAAGCCAAAACTTGTGAATAACACAATTTAGAATAGTATGGTCTTCTGGACTACATCCTATTCGCGCAAATTATCTAGTAAATACCTAGGTAGCCTTAAACGCTGATTCTCCGGAAATCAGCCTGACTGTTATTAAATTTTCGTATGCACGTTATCGCAATATCTAACGATATCTACACTGGAGAGGTACATTAGAGAGGTAGATGGCGAGAGGAAGAGAACGAAGAGAGAGAGAAAGAGAGGAGGGGAGGGAATGGGGTTAAAACGGCCAGGTGGGTAATATTGCCGACTTGTTCATACAGTTACCAACACATGGCGCTGTTAATCACATCGAATTACAACACATGCAAGCAATGCATTTTGAGATATGCGAATCTAGTTAGTCCACTGCTGGTGTTAATGCACAGTGCGGAAGTAGGGAAATTGGGATACATCGTTTGGGCGCGAATTGAATGTTGTGTACTCTATCGTTTATGACCGAAGGTATTGCATTTTGCTCGCGTGCTACAATATCACAAAAATAGTACAGAACAAACGACTGTGGCCGTTGGTTTTGAGATATCATTTTGAACAGCGATGTGTTATTTTCGTCGAAATTCGCCTAAAAAAGGTGATAGCAAATATCTGCGATTGGAATTAATTTTTTACAAATGACTCTGCAATCCGAATAATGTCAATTGCAATTATACATATATTTTTTAAATACGTGATCAAAGAGACAATTTTTAAAATTGGATTTTATGTATTGTAGCAAGTGAGAAATTTATTAAGAGTAAAATATTTTCTCACCTTACAACAATAATTTATATTTTCATAAACCGATCTAATTATAATATGTTTACAGGTACATAAAAAGCTTTTTTATATATATTATGGTTACGTACGCATTAGCAGAAATATGCATATATTTTCTCTCTCTCTCTCTCTCTCTCTCTCTCTCTCTGTCTTCCTCATAGATATCATGTCATATACGTATACATATATAACTGTAGTTTTAAAAAAGCCGCTTTTTTCAAATTGCTGGAAAAAAATCGGAAAAATTTCGGTTTTTTTCCGAAAAATTGGTTTTTTGGAAAAATTGTTGTTTTTGCTATGTAAAAGACATAATAAGTGACTTTTAGATTCCTTTATAAAATTAATGCAATCTATGAAATTATTTTTATTAAAATTTTTTAGTTATCCTTCTATTTTTATAGTAAAATCTAACCTTCCTTTAGTACATGGCAAAGCTTAAGTATTATAAGACAGATTTTTAATTCTAGTTTGTCACACTCCGATCTAATGAACTCCTGAAGTGTCTCTTTATAGTTTATTTTTTCTCAAATATTTTATTACGAATTCAATTTAAATCCAAATTATTTTCTAGACCTACTATTATAAACATGATGTTTGGACTCTATATTTTTAATTTTTACATTAATGGTGCAATAGTGTATGTTTTATATGTTTTATTGAATACATTATGCGACCTCAATCTTTTATACAATTTCAAAATTTCTGTTAACTTATCCCGCTGTGTAGGCCCTATACGCAATTATTTTCTTTATGGAAAGAACCAAGAAGTAAACGTGGTAGGTTTTACGAGTACGCGTGAATTTTTCCAAAATGAATTTTTCTATCCTTGGGAAAAAACCGAAAAAATCCGCGGAAAAATTGGAAAAATTGGGTATTTTTCCGATCCTTTAAAACTATAATATTAACCTTTCCGGTATCATAGAATTGAAATGCAAAGTGGTTGCAGCTGGTTACAATCTGATGACGCGTCAATAATATTTGATGAAATTTAGCCGCTAACATATTTTGTTATAACCCATCGATAATATACAATATTATAATATAAAGCGAATATTCTAAATCAAATAAATAATTCTACTTAAATTTATAATTTCAATTTATAGAAAGTGCTCAACAATTTAAATATTGTAACATAGGATATATCTATAAAAATATAAGTATTGAGTCTTATTTTTGTTTATACACTGAGAAAAAAATAAAATTTTTTAAATAAATTTAAATAAATATTTATTTGAATACTGCCAACTAAACATTTATTTACAATAAATAAATATTTACTTAATAAAGAGAAATGATTGTTAAATCAAATTAATGTTTTTTGTACTAAATAAATATATTTTTATATTAAACAAATATTTCGTTGATACTATTCAAATAAACATTTATTGAAATTTAGGATATTTTTTTGCAGTGTATACATCCATACAAAGAAAGATATTCACACACAGACGACACACACACACACACACACACACACACACACACACACACACATTGATATTAAATCTAAAATGGTTAAATACAAAGATTCATTATTTAAAAATTCTGACAGGTTTATCTCTCTGGAATACTTTTCAAGAATAAAAGTCCTTTTCCAATAAAAGGCTTAAGGGGTTAAAGGGACTCTGGTGAACATCTTGTTACTCTGCGCGTACAATCGTCTAAACGATTAAAGGCACAATCCTAGACATCGGTTCATTCTCTGCCGTTGTTCGCTGCTCCCAGACAATAAACACTCGCTACCTGGCTAGTTATCTACATCGATTTGGTGCGCGGACGAACTCGACATAACTCACGGAAACGAATGCGCGTACATCCCTTAAGCCTTGAATGTACTCCCAGGACTAATCAGATGAGATCTAATCGTTGATCCGCTCGGGTGATATTTGTGCACCGTAAGGAGAATGTCGCCGACGGAATTGAAAAGGGTGGTTAATAGACAAGACGGAAGGGCATGACAAGGCAAAAAAGAAAATGAGAGAGGAGAGAAAGATATAGAGTGGAAAGGGTGGGATTAGGGCTTAACTCGCCAACGTTGTCGTACAGGGAATGTATGGGGACGAGGGTACGCGCGTCTCAAGATTTCCTTCGCTTGTTTAAAAGGTCGTGGAACGACGCTGAATCGCCATTGTGCGCGATGTGTGCGCATATATGTGAATGTATGCACAAATACAAACACATACATATGGACGTGCATATGTGGTGCCTCGACGAAAACACAAAAACCGCGCTGCTACGTAGGTAGATCTCGTCGCGGACCCCTTTGGCAGAAGAATGCCGGAGATAAAATCGCGCAACCCCTGCACCGGCGCAACCCTTCGCTAAGGGTGGTGCAGAGCTCTCATTGTACGCTGTGTCAGTGTATGCGTGTATTCTGTGTCGCTATAAACGACCGAAAGCCACGACGAAACCAACACTAAAGCGCTAAAAACCAATAAATATATACATGCGCATTAAACGCACACACGCGACGAGTCTCTTGGTGTATCCGAGATCGTCTTCGGATTTTTTCCCTTCCCGCGCTTCGTTGTCGTTCCCATTTTCTACCCTTTCTCTCCATCCACCCGCACCCCCACTTCTTCCCATTCTGTCCTGCCTCTTCCCCGGTTTTCTTCCATTTTGTCCGCGCACAGGGTTAGTTCCTTGCTATTTTTGAAGCTTATCCCATACGGAAAGTATGTGACAGTTTAGTTGGAACGAGTGGCAAGGATGGTGAGGGAGACCCCGATTCTTCGTGGCCTGCTGACACAGCCGACGCGTTCCTTCGCGCCATTGTGCACGACACCCGCGTGGAGTTTTGAAAGTTTAATAGAGTTGTACTCTCAGCGACGAGAATGGCGTCGATGGATATGACGATCACGACCACGTTCCACTGCAGAATCTGAAAGAGAGGAATGGAACATAGTTCAAAGAAGTTGATAGTTTTTTATTGAGCAGATTGCGGATTTTCTTACTTTTTGATTTATTATGAATGGTTTAAAGACTTCAGCATTTTTCTTACAGTTAAATATTAACTTTTAATGTAAAATGTTTTAAACACGAATCTTGTAAAGTATTATAGTCAAAGAAAATTAATGGAAAGCAGTTATTCATTGTATTTATTCAATAATATTCTAAGATTATTTTGACTTTTTTTTAATTAAAAAAGATCAAATTTCATTCAGATCAGATTTGACATATTCATGATTATTATAAAAAACTTTTTATATTTTTATTACTTTTATAAAAAGAAGAAAAAAGAAGTGAAGTAAAATAAAATTTCAAGCAAAATGCGTAATTTAATTACGTATATTACGTATAAAATTAGAGAGGTCATACAAAGATATTATACAATTTTATGAATCAGATTTTCAATGTAATTATTATATTTTTTGACACTGTGCAGAAATATTTTTTATTTATTATAAAAAGATGAATATCAGTATTTTGTATTTTATATTTTTATATATTTTTTAATATTTAAATGTAGATGTTAAACAAAAAATTAATATAGCTACAAATTCAAAAAATTTACTTTTTTATTTGTATCTAAAGGTAATAGACTTATTATTTATTATGAATCACCTAACTATAAAGCACTGCAAAATAATTTATGACAATTACAATAGCATTTAATTTTATCGTATTTTTTGTTGAAACTATAAAACATATTTTGATATAAAGTTTGACTCATGCATGATACATATAATGTAATCATTTTAATAGTACCATTCAAAGCATTGATAATTAAAAATGTAGAAAATTAAAGTAAACAATAATACAAAAAACTAATTGACATGAACTACGTTCTGATTTCCTAAGTAATTACTTTTTTGCATCTACAATTTATCGTACTTTTTCTAATTGTGTAAACGTTTTGTAAATTACAATACATCGCGCGTTAATTTATATTTCTTCTCTATCTTTTTGTCCTTTCTCGTTAAATCATGATTCGAAGTCGCTCGTACGCAAATGTTCATTATTTTGCACTACATTCTATATTTGATAACAAATATCGATTCTGGAATTTTTCTACATAGAAACGTATATTATAGGCTGCTCAACCGAGTGATCAAATTCGATGCTAAATACAGGATACCAATACAGTTTTTATAGAGACATAAAGCTATGCGCATCGCGAAACACGCGATGACGACTGCATTGACTACGTTCTAGTATTTTTTTTCCACATTGCACGTTATCTTTAACAATTCCAGATTTACACAATGTTTCCAAAAAAATTTGTTGCAGCTCTGCGCAAACCTTTAGTCGAAAAGCGCATAGCGTCACATAAAAAAATACTGTATCCCAGAAATATTCGTATTTTTCATGAAAAATATGTTTATAAAAAAACAAGAAAAAATGTTCTCGTTTCGAAGGCGCATCATGCTGTTCGTTTTCGTTTCTGTCCGATTTACTTCGTATCATACCACACAGCATGAGATCCTTAACAATCGCTGCGAACTTTTCTGCACAATATAGTCCTAACGTGTGAGCAAATAAAGTTCGTCTCTTTAAGGAGCGAAGCGATCGAATAAAAGTGATGCTTTACTCGTAACCCCCTCCCCCCTTCTCTCTCTCTCTCTCTCTCTCTCTCTCTCTCTCTCTCTCTCTCGTTTTCTCTCTAGACGAGGCAAACGTATATTGCGATGCCGGCTCTAAACTTTCATCCAGCTCGACGAAAACTTTTTTATTCACTCCGAGAGTCGCCAGACTCGAATTTTTTTACGAGCGCAATCGTTGGGCTATCGTAAAAGTTGCCGGGCCATCGAACTTCCATTCGTTGCGGCGGAGAAGGAGCCACTTCGGACATCGATCTACGGGCGTAGCGTAAATAATTTCTGGCTTTCTGAGACGAAATGCGGTGGACAAATCAGTGAAGTCCAACCGCGCGGTTTCATGGGCCTCGCCACCCTTCCTCCCTACCCGTATTATCTACGAGTACGGAGTGGTTGGTGGCGGTGGCTGGTAAGAGGATTTGAATAATGCATGAAGTACGTTTCATTTTTCTATACCACCCGGCCGCGCGATACAAAGTTCTTGTCCCCAAGGACCCAAAACAAGCTGCAATCTCCGGCAGTCGATGCTTTGTAATCCGTGTGATTTATGGTGTGAGATTTCGACTGAAAAAGGAATCGTTGGACGGCGCGGGCCGTGGGGCAAAGAGCTCGACGATATCGCGAACGATAAGAATCGAATCCGGCGCAGCGAGTGTCCCGTTGTCATTTTAATCGCGCCGGTGTATCTGGGAGTGTCCCCTGGACGACGTTGCGATTAGTATCGAAAGTTTCGATGCCAGCGGTGCTCCTGGTGTTTGCAGCTGGAGGACCGAAAATCCCGACTTCCCGAATGGACGCACGACTCCGCTCCGACGTTTCCAGTTCGGGACGAGTAAATCCTCTTTGGAGAAACAGCGAAACGAATTACGGTGTCGGCCGTAATAATACGGTTACAGATAAACGCTTTCAAGTTAAGCGCATTTAGAATTACGTGACTGCTTGGTCTGGTAGGATAGTGTATATATGTATCACTGTAGCATACCGTGTATGCGCTTAGATCGTGTTGTGAAATATTGCGTGCAGAGATACGAGCATAATTTCGCGCGTGTTAACAGGCGACTCCGTGTTTTTCTAGGGCTGTTTCGGCTTAATGTTTCATTAATCGAAGGGTACCGCACACGACGCGAATATGCATTGGGACTCTGGAGTGAAGCTTATTAATTTAAAATTAACGATGGAAATGAAAGAAGAAACGCGTTAGTAAACATACTTTAAACGTCTACCTAATTATTTTGATGGTCTGTAACAAAATTATTTTAGATCTGTATCTAGCTAAATTTTTAGATACTTTAACAAAATCATTCTTTCCGTGTACCTCATGTTAAGGTAAAAAAAGTATATAAATACACCTCCCACAATTTATTTCAGAAAATGTAATAAACTCCAAATGGATGCGTAAAATAAAAATGTAACGATCAGCAAGCGAAGTACAGCGATTAGCGCTATATGCAACTTTTATGGAAATTTCAGACAGTTATTATGGTTTACTGTCAACGATAAAGGGATAGTGCAAAATAAATCCGAGTATATATTGACTATACTAAATGTTCCTGCATACATTCAGCTTTGTATATGCGACAAACGTGCGCGAAATTTTGAGGGATCGCAGCCAGTGGCGACGAAAGGGAAGGCAGTCGGTCATCGACTAATTGTAAGTCGTAATAATTCCAAATTGCAATAACGCGCGCGCTTCCAATTACACGGTTCTCCCATCTGGCGCGCCGCACGCGAGTGCAGCGAATTGAAATTACGGCGATGACGTTAATTCGGCGTTTAATAAAAGGAAAGTTTCGCTTTAATCCATCCGCGATGAAGGCCACTTTGTACAGAGTAAAGTAAAGCCGACGGTAATAAACGGATTAGAGAGTATTCGTATAATAGCGGTGGATAAACGGCAGCAATTAAGTGCATGCCGGTGGAAGCCATTAAAAACGTATTATTAGAAAAGTGATATAAATGTGTAACGTCGCCGCCAAACCCACCGACGCGAAGGAAACATTTATGTTTTATACTTTATTTATGCTGTTGTATTAATCGTTACAACTAAATGAGAAAAAATAGTAGATATTGTTGACTAAATTTTTATAAAACGGTGATTGTTATACGATATTGTTATACGGCATGAACATATGATAATGATTTCATCGATATAATAATAAATAATTCTATTGTGTAGCGATTTCAAAAAACTGATATAAAATCAACTTCAGATTAACTGTAAAATCAATATTAATGTCAAAAGTTTAATAAGAAGTATTATTTGATACAAATGCATTTTTATTCAAAACAATAGCATTTTTTTCGCATTTTCGCGTTTTAGAATAAAAGATCTTTCGTCAACATTTTGATGATGAAAGATTGTTTTCAAGTGCGAGTTGCCGTAATGAAGAAATGAAGATGTAGTAATAAGAAGATCACGAAACGATACGTCTAGCTTTTTTTGATCGTATCTCGATCTTTACTTTTTATCTCCCCGCCGAGTAATAAATTTGGCAACAAATTGCGAGAACACAGCTTGCACGGCCTCGGAGGGTCTTCCAGCAGTGGGATGAGATGAGCCAGTGTTGCCGCGCTTTAACTGGCTCGTAAGCGGGACTTCAGTTTACCACGATTAATGGCCGAACCCGCGCAGGTGACGGCATTAATGGCGGTAAGTGTTCCAAACTTGCTCGATTTTTGTAATTAAATCCTGACGAGAGCGATACGTAACGAAATATTCGATACATTAATTTTGGTTGGGATCGTGCACATACTCGCGACACGGATGGAAATACTCTGGCACATATTCGTGCTTGATTTCAAACCTTTGGTTGCACGTTGCGTCAAGGGACGCGTAGACAAACGGCGACATTAATCATGCGTGTGCATATATGGTTACGAGCCGAAATATCAAACAATACGAAACCGCAACGAAATAAAAAACTGCAGAAAATATCAGTCGATTTTGAATTTTTATTTCTAATACTAAGTGGATTAAGATTTAATTCGGTATTAGAACTGTATAGCGGTAGATATAAAAATATTTCAGCTTTAACTGAAATAGGTAGACAAAATTTATACAAACACGTTCTTCGACTAATTGTAAAGTTAGTTTAAAAAAAAAACGATCACAAGCAACAAATTTACATCTGAATACGTAGCTTTGTTTTGTTTGTGACGAGTGATACTAGGTCTGTTTTTTATTCCTGCATTCTCTAAACTGGTGCACACGCTGTAATAAGTTGAAATGATACAATTATATACGTTTGTTTCACTTCAACTTAATGCACCGTGTGTACCAATTCAGAGAGTACAGGAATAACATACAGACTTAATATCTTTAATCATAAAACTTTAGATTTTTATTTTTTATTGATATCATTATAAAAAAATAGCAATTTTAAATTTTTCGTCAGTAATTTTTCGGATATATAATATAATGTGACTAAAAGTTACACATCAACTTGCCTTTAAAGGCGGTCGATATCAAATTAAATTAAATGCTTTTAATTACCCGGACTTTTCGAAGACGCGCGCGCACAGTTGGCAGACATTAATCATCGCCAGTGTCAAAATAAACAATGAAAACGTGCGGGTAGAGACTAGGGGCGCAATCGCGTCGCTAATTACAACGTAAAATGATATCTAGAAGGACAGTGAGGCGAGTTACAACGCGGTCAGAGTTTATTGCAATTCGACGCACAGCCCGCCAACATGCGCGTACGATTTCAGGCGGGTAATTGTGTACCTGGTTGACGCTATGATGGTGAATCTTGGCTTTAATGCTATTTGCGATAAATTGATTGCCGATAATTTAATAAACTCCACGTCAATTAGACAGCGATTCGGTTCACGACAATAAGGGGCTTAATTTCAAAATAACCGTAAAAGCGTTACCGATGTATTCGCCGAATACAGTTTCTATTTAATCCGCGATCGATGGGAAAAATGAGTAGTATGTGGCCGCGAATCACGATCGCGATGTACCCGCGTTTGCGCAATCGCATTTGCGTAATTCGACTCCAAATCCTGGTGAATTAATTGGCAATGCAATTAATTTCTCTGCTGCCTAAACGCAACTTCGCCCGCCGCTCTTACTAATCGGTATTACCTATCTGCCTGTCACGCACGCCGCATTATTTATTGCCAATTAGGTATAACATTGCGCGGCGCACCCATTTTCTTGCCGTCTTACGTAATAGCCGAAACGCAATATCCATGAAGATTGGATTCTAGACTCACAAAAGAAACGAACAAACGAGATCGATGGGAAGACAGTTCGACAAAATGGAGTATCATTATAATCGGCAGAACTTCTCTTAATCGCTTAATCAAATGAAATTACAGTTCGTATTTTATTTTAAGCTGTTTAAAGTCCTTTATAGGTAATTCCCATTCGAGATAGACTTTTCGGATTTCTTGTAGTTGAAAGTTGTATATATTAAGAGATTTAAAATTTTATACATGTATGGCTAATAAATTTTATTCAGTTTAAACGATTAGCACAATTAATTTTGAACAACTTTTCCTATCGTAATAAAACGGTTCTTTACTGTTTTAATATTTTAAATAATTCATGCAAGTGCATAAATATTTGAACTCTTTATTTGAATCGTTCATAAATGTATTAATCATCCGTAAAATATCTTCTCGCAACTAATAAATTTTGTTCATAGACAGTTATTGCTACTTGCTTACAATCTCACGTGTTATGTGTTTATGTGTGTAAAGGGAGAAATTATATAAAGTTGAGAAGTCGAGCCAAAAGAATGAGATCGCGAGCGAATTCTCATGTCTTCCATTCTTCTCTCTGTTTTTCTTTCTTTGTCTTGCTCTCTCTGTGGAAAACTTCAAAAGTCTATAAAGTGAACGTTCGTAATACGAGCGGGATTTATTGTACGAGATACACACAATGCGCAAGCATAGAATACGCGTGAGCTAATGCACTGAGTGCAAATAAACCAAATGGAAAATCGAAAGAATCCTCAGAGGACGCTAGAGCACTTTAATTTCACTTGTGATTGGCAGTAATAACTTTCTCTCTTTTTCTTTTGTGGAAAAGTAAATAGAAAAAAGTAATTGAAAACAGTAAGTAATAAGATAAGTCGCGTAACGCGCGCGTAAAATGATACCAAGACGCTGTAACAAGACACCGCATGATCAGGATGTATTGTTACATATCACTTTATATAACAATGGTGAAACTTCAAGAATTTTTAACAACGTTTAGAAAAAAGTATTCAAAGATTTTATAGTTGAAAATAATTTAAATTCAGACCGAGATATCCCGATACTTGTCTTGAATTAATTAATATTTCTATTCATAGTAGTTTTCGTATATCATTTATTTTGATCATTAAAGATTTTTATCTAATGAAGCATCGGATTAATATAAAATAATAATTATTTTAAAAAAAGTACTTTATTTCTATATATACAAGTATGGAATAGTTTTATCCGTATAATACGTATTACATATGTATAAATAAAGAAGGAGGTAAAATCAAAGTATTCCGAATAAATTTTTTCGACTTATAAAGAAAGAGAGAGAGGATGGAAGGGCTAAGAGAAGCGGTGCTATCAAGCCGCGTCTCGTCAGCAATTAGCAAGTGTAATTAATAAATCGGACAGCGAAACAAGGAAGAGAAAGTGGGGGCGTCGAGTCGTCAGCCGCGCAATTTTCTTGTTAGCCGCCGGGGAGGAACGAGAAGTTACGACGAAGTTAAGCGGCCGGGATCGATCGGCGATTACGATCGCGATCCGCAAAAGATAGCCCGTCGGCGCAGCAACGATGGCTGCTGCGGCGACGGCATTATGAGCGCACATTTTGCAGCTTTACGAGCCCAGGCACTTTGTCATCGACCGCGCGGCATTGACGTTTCGCGAAACAAGCTCGTAATAATTTATAAGGAAGCCACGAAGCAATGCGTGCCGCAATCATCTATTCTATGAGGGGCAGAGGGGAGGGAGAGAGAGAGAGGGGGGGAGGGAGAGCGAGCAACAGAAACGTTTACCAATAGCATGTTTCACGGGGCGGTAATGACACCATGAATATGTATATACGCACCGGAGTAGATGAGAGACGGAGAGCGAAACAGAGCGGCGGCTTGCCATGGTCGTATACGGGGTGTTCCCTTCGCATTTCTGCACCGAAGAAAGGCAAATGAGACGGATACATCACAATGTACTCGTAACAGCGAAAATACTGAAAATCCTGTGGCATGTTTTGCTAGTTGTTTCTTCATGAAAACCTTCGGTGTGGTACGCAATACCGTGAAATCCGCGGTTTAATGAGCGCATCATTAATCTCATTACGTCACGAATATAATTCAAGATAACGCCGATTAATCACGATTCCTACATAGTCGTGATTATACACACAGGTCGACGTAGTATGAGCAATGAGAGTCTCTGCATTTCGTATTTTCGTTCCTGGTTTCGTTTCTCCGGAGCGAGCGATCGATTAACGCATGTCGGACGAACGAAATGAGACACCGTTTGTATGAAGGACGGCGGCGGATCAAGAGAGGGCACTGCTCAGACCTTGGCTCCGAAGGACTTAAGCGGGATGACGAGGAAATGGGCGTGTCCTTTCTACACTGTAAAACAAACAAGACCCGTTAATGATGCGAGCTGCTAGTTAGACGAGATCAACGCGGCCTTTCCCTTCTCGTTCCCGCCCTCTCCCCTACCTTCTGTCCCTCCTCTTGCTTTGCATAGGAATTCGTTTCACGTCATTGACGTTGCATTCTTAATACAATGCCGCGGGCCACGGGGTGGTTTTCATCGAAGCTGTTGCCGTCACCGCGACTGCCGCTGCTGCCGCTGCCGTCGCCGCCATTTCCCTGCCGCATCCGCAACCGTACCACAAGCCGCCTCCTTCGGACTGAGACTCATTTGTTACAGGATGGGGTTTTGAAATTAGACTAGCAAACTAATCGTCTCGTCAGAAATAGCTGTCTGTCGCGCCCACCGTATGCGCCGCGTTATCAGCCCGCAATCCTCGAAATCGTGCCGAAAGCCTGGAGCGCTATTGCGATGATTGAAATTCTGATAGTGCCGATTAGGACGTTTGTACGACTGTCTGTTGTGAATTATAGAGATTGCTACAAACTCCACGAGCAACAACGTGTAATATTCAGCATAAATTAGAATGAATTAATGTGCCCAGTGGGAAGAAGCAGGATTGGTTAAAACTCAAATCTGTCGGGAGTCGCTGTTGAACAGTAAAATCCTCGACGGTTGTTGTCGGACGATAAAAATCTCGATAGTAGTTATCAGGAAATAAAACTCTCGAGAACTCATTTCCAGAGCAAATTTCTTTCGACAAAGTAATCCCGGAGTTGATTAAAACCATAATCGTGACAGTTTTATTTTCTGAAAGCACAAATCTGTTCTCTCGAAAGCGAAAATCTTCAGTGATTGTGTTGAATAAGGAGTAATATATTTAATGTTCATTTATCCGTAAATTACTGTAATTTAAATGATACACTCTCTGACTTTATCTATTTCAAGTTTTTCATACATCTCTAAAAAATCTTTGAAGTGGAATCTAATTCTAAAGAGTGACAATTGTCAATTTGTAACCAACCAAAAGTGGTCCAATTGTCAATTTGTAAGAGTGAAATTCCACTTTTCAGAGATAGATTCTGCTTCAAAGATTGTAAAAAGTAGTCTTATTCTCTTTGGCTTTCTTTCTCTTACACAATAGGTAGACTAATGACGTGCAATATTGCATATAACATGGCGCGTGAAACAACGAACCATATCAATGAGAGGTAATGGAAGCAGCTGACAATTCCGAAATAATAGAAACTAGGGTAATACCAAAATAACACAGAAACCGGAATAACGACAATTCGAATATCATACGCTCTGCCTGGTACATTGAAACGCAGCGCAGCAAGCTAATCGTCTTATTCGCAACATTCAGGCAAGCGATTGCTCTCAAATGTGGACAGAAACTGTCGTTCCCTGTGAAATTCTCGCCCAGCAGGCTACAATTATTATTGATTATCATTCATCGCTGCGACCGTTGTCGATCAAGATTTCCTCGATACGGTGCACCGGTTTCATGGTGCAGCAATATGATATGCTGAATGAGAAAAGCGCATGATTGTTTGATATGTAAAGTGGATAGCGCGAAACGAGCACGGATCAAGACTCGTCTGTTACGCGGAATATGGCGGGAGGCCGTGAATTTGCAAATTAATCGTCACGTCAGAAATAGCCCGTCTGGTTAATCCTTCGACCGGACAGCGTATCAGCTCTGATCCTCGGAGCCATCTTGCGTCCAAGTTACGGTCGAATTTGCCGCATTAATTTGCAAACGCGATTATTCCATTAGATCCTCCTCAGTAATTACACATCTGGCGGCGAAACTGCCATGTTCTGCATTAATAATTAGCACTTGGTTCAATACATTTTAAAGGAGGTACACTAGGCGGCAGGATACTCTTTGTAAACGAAATAGAAAATTAGCCGTATATGTATATCGAATTAACATGTCGGCGAACGCTATTACGATAGTGCAAGTATTATAGTAATAGTACTTTGATCATTCTCGCGCGTATGTAATTTTAACGCCAAAAGAGAAGCAGTTGGCGAATGCAAGGCAATAATTATCGCCGCAGAAGCGATATTTTACGCGCCGAAAGAGTTAGAATGCAAATAATTTAATATAATCAGAATATGACTCGAATTGGAGCTCGTTAGTTAAAGAGATCCGCGAAACCAGATTAACAAACTAATTGTCTTTGCAGAAATCTCCGGTTTTGCTGCTGTATTCGTTGAGAATGTGTTGGGGTTTGACCTTCCCCGTGAATTTACGGAACAAAGGCCGCAGAGGCGATCGTAATAATCTAAACTATGCGTTTCATTGGCCCCTGTCTTGTAAATTCACCGTTTCGTACCGACTTCGCGTCGGTCCTAATTACGAGAACGAACCTGGACCGCATAACTGTAATAGCTATTACAGACCGCGTGTAACTTGATAAGAACATCTCGAAAAAATATTTTTATGTCGGATATGGAATTAATTTCAGAAAATGCACGGAGTGCACAGAGTACATTCCTTGAAATTAATTCCATATCTGATATTAACTTTCCGGCATTAAGATCTGAGGTATACTTACCGTCATATTTTTTGCAAATTACATAGCATTTTCCATTTTTTTCGATAACAAATACTACTTTTTTCAATAATACATTAATATAAAAACATATAACAGATTAAATGTAAAATAAAAACAAAAGTTGCTTTTTATTTATATTATTGACAGCTCCAAAAAATTGTTTAAAACAATTACTTGAACAATGATTTCTATTTCTAAAAGTTTTTGGATTATCAGTTTAATAATAAAATTTAACTTCTGAAATTTTTATTGCATTTACCTGGAGTTCAATAACTTTTTGCATTAGTTATTTTCTATTAATTACTTTGATTCTCAAAATTTGTTTTGTAAGCATTCATGTTTTTCCAGCGAAAATCTATCCGCGTTTTATCCATAATTTAACGTGTCTGGGAGCGGAGAATAGCTAGTTTTTCGAGTGAGTAAATAAAATAAGAGTCAGTCGAGAAAGTAGTACAGTTGTCATCAATATTTGAAACACAGTATCAATGCTACCGGTCTCTCTCTCTCTCTCTCTCTCTCTCTTTCTCTCTCTCTCTCTCTCTCTCTCTCTCTCTCTCGCGAATGCGGACTTATTTGTCGTGGAGTTTGGAGAAGCTTATCGCGGGAGTTACCGTCAATCAGACTAATCGTCCTGTCAGAGATTCTAGATCGTTGGATTCTTCGACAACGAAAGTAAAAGCGAACTCGACGAACTTGTGTAGACCGATTGGACGAATTCATGAAGCGTACAGCGCGTTTTTCGACGAGGTCTCACGTTTGCTCGTCCGCCGCTTCGTAGGCCGAGCGTCTTGTAAATTTATCTCCTGGTCCGGGGTTCATCGCGACGTTTCGTGATTAGAACCTAGAGTTTATTTAATGAGGCCTGCTGTAGGTCGAGATGAGGATCGTCACCCCCGTCCTCGCCTCTATCCCTCTGCGCATCTTCGTTGCCTTATGCGTGGCCTCTTTTATTATTATGAGAACCCGCGTCAACGCTGACAAATTGCCCGAACCCGGACGCGTATTCTCAGAAGCGATATTCGTGAGAGATACGGAGCGCGGAGAAGCGCATTCGATACACGTCGAATTTCAAATGATCATCTGCGCGTGTCCAAGTGAGTGTTGTCGGAATCTGATGTTTGACATCCCCAAAGGCTTTTGAGTTTCTCGTTTTTCATTTTTCCACAATATAAGTTGACTAGAAGGCACAATATAAGTTGACTAGAAGGCAAAACAGAGAGAAATTTTTTGTTGACACACTTTTGTTAAAATAAATTATTTTATTAAAAGCATTGATACGTTTATAAGATTAAAATTATTGTTTACTAGTTGTACGGGGACTGATAGAAACAATTTTCTAATTAATTAATTAAAAAATACTTACAATTAATTCAACGCTTTGTTTATATACTATTTTCTTGTAATGCTAATTTTAATTTTTTTATGGACTCTCCTTTTTGGGAAAATTGATTTCCTTTTTAGCTTTAAACGATATTAATATCTTAATAGAAAGAGTTTCTTATTTCTGAGAGATAGTGATCGACGCGAATTTTTGTCAATCATCTACCGATCTTTTCTCATTATGTATTCAAAGTCTTTAAAAACTCTCTATAAGAACGGCAAATATACTAGAAGATATGTAGAATTCTATATCTAATGTAGAATTCTATATTTAATATAGAATTCGAAGCTCGATATGTGCACGTTCCGTGATGAAAAAGCGTTTCGGATCATCAAACTTCAGATCATTGTGTTTAAAGAATCTGATAGATACGAGACATACAACTAAATATAATATCGATTAAATCTTGTTTGTTTATGTCACATACATATCGTATTGAATAGCGAAAAATAATAAAAATAAGAATTTTTTCATCCTCGTTTCGCTCGCGCTGCGACACAATGGCGTTCAACAGAAAAAGCAGCTTTGTAACTCTGTTGTAAAATTTTTTATATGGTTTGTATATTTAGAACCAGTGAGAAACTAGGGGCAAGATCAATCATATTAAAGAATTTTACAACAGTTGCAAAGCTTCTTTTTTGCTGAACGCAGTCAATCATATATATGGAAAAGAATATTTCCGAGATTTTAATTACAATTAATAGTTAGATCGTATTATAATTTTAATTAGATTGATTCATAGAATTGAGAAAAAATTTGCGATAGTAATTTAAAAAAAAATATATTATGATATTTTTTTTTTAAGTTATTGAATTAATATATAATGTGTCAAATGTATAAAATGATATAGTAATATCGTGTATTAATATTATTTTGATATTATACATTAAATTAAAATGTTATTATTAATCCTAATAAACAATAAAAACAATATTTATATACTAAAAATAGCATGTAATGATGAAGTTAATATCAAACGAGCAGATAGTGCAGATCACCATATTGATGTATAGTAATGTAGTTTAACATTTTATAATATATTTTTTGGAATCACAGTTCAAATCACGGAACGCGTAAAATTGCGTTCGTATTCATATACGTTCGCAGCGATATGAATATGCTCAGCCAAGTTTCGTATAGAACACGTTACCCGGCACTGTGCGTATAATTCATACCAGGCTATAATGACGCAACGGAGGTTGAGGTTTGAAGACGTCGAAACGCCTGGCGTTGATTGAAAGGACGAAGGATGACTCGAATTTGTAATCAAACGCTCACGAGAGGCGACACCGCCGTTGCCGCACGTCGAGCCTCGTATGCGCCGTTGATTCGAATTCTCTGGAGAGATTGTGAGCTACCGGAATTGCTGCTGCATGTAGGCCAAAGTTAGGCGCGACACCTGATTATTTAGATCGCATTATCTCTTACCTCTCGTGCTGGATTTTGCAAAATTAACTACCGCTTTGCATTCAGCGAGTGAGTTATAGCGCTAGCTTCGGTACCTCGCTTCCTGTAGTAGACCGGCGATCGCACTGAAAATCCGCTCGTTTGAAAGACATTAAGGTAATAGCTATTTCGTAATACGACCCGTTATAACCACTCTGCATTTCGTTTCAAAGCCAGGTTTTTGAGAGAGAAACACGATAGAAATCCAACGAATAAAGAAATACTCAAGCAGATAAATGTGTGAGCTTTAATCGGAATTTTATCGGTATGTAAATGAATGATGAATATCGGAATCTGTAATCAACTCATGAAAGGTTCAGTTGTCAGTTTTGTACAAGCCAATAATTATCCGGTTGCATAAAGAGCTAATTAATTAAAGCGCCAATTTTTCAATGTACCCTTTGTGTGTGTCACTGTTCGCATAATTATTTTCCGCACGGTGTATTGATTATTATTACATGATAAAACATATCAGCTTGTCGCACACATGCATTTCGATAGCGTGGAATATACCGAAATTCGTAATCAGCAGAGCGAAAAGACCACAAATTGAATATGGAATCGATTGTATATCTAAAAAAACTGATTAATTAACAATTAATTAAGAGTACCGATTTGTTTCACTAAATTATTCCACTTTTCAAAAATGTTTCATAAAATTTTAGTAGAAACAGTAAATTTTCGAAACTATTAATAATTTTGTACAATGAGCTAGAATCTATGCGATTCGTAATTCATGAGATTTTATAAGTAAGATTGGTGAAAACTAAGAATTTTATTTACCAGAGAGATTAAATGTTTTTATTTAATAGTATTTAAATAATTTATTGATGTATTCAGTGAAAAACTTGCAGTTACACTTGATATTATTTTAATGCAAAACTTCTTATTAACTTAATTGTTTATTATAAAAAGTTTTACATATGTTGCCTAATTTCAAAGTGTACTCCTTTAATGATAACGAAGTTATCCTCCTTTAATGATTTTTCATAAATTATATATTAGTCAATATTTCATTATCTTTTGCAACAAGGCAAGTATCCCGTACGGAGATGTTCGTCATACGTTACTTTTCGGCTTCGTGCCCTGGGATGTCCATAATGAACCGCTAAATGGCTTGGCACGTCGCGGAATGCAAGGTCCGAGCTCCATTCGAACGATCGTCGTTCAGAAATTCGCAGTTGCGACGGAACTTCTAACAGGTGCCGAACGATAATTACTGTAGTGTTGGACGAGGAAGATGACCGCGGGAGATATACGACCCAGATGTTTTGATACTTCGTGCGGACTGCACTCGCGAGAACTCTTGCGAAGACGACTTGCTACTCTTGGAACAATAGCGTGAGAGACAGAGAAACGGTTACAAGCGACGGGCGAGAATAGAGAAGGATAAGCAGATGAAAAAAAGGGACTGAAAGAAAGAGCGACGATGGACGACGAAGGGCCATGCGTGGTTAGAAAGGCGAGATGATGGTGCAGGTAAAGAGAGAGAGAGAAAAAAAAGAAAGACGATGGTAAAGGGAGGGAAAGGGATCGATGGTGAGATGGTAACGGAAGGGGAAAGGGAAAGGGAGAGAGAGAAAGAGGAAGCGCCGCGGCTCAGTCGACCTAATGAGCTCTCCGGCTCCGGGACGAAAATAATTATAGAAATTTCCTGCCGATGAACGAAGCACCTTAAGAAAGATTGCCTCCCATTAATAAGCCACAGACGTATTTGCCTCCAGAATTATAATCAGGCTACGAGCTGAGAGCGCTCGTGTTTCCGTGAAATTCGTGCGTCGTTCGGGGCACGCCGGAACGATTCGGCCTACAATAGATTAATATGCTTAGCCCACGTTCATCGGGACGATGAATCACGTCACTCGTGATCTTATTGATTTTTCTGTTTCTCTTTCGATCTCTACAAAGAAAGGAAAGATATACGCCAAGAATTTCCTGGATACATATACAGAAGAGTGATTTTGCTGAAGTATATATTCAAAAATTTAACCAGATACACACATACAGATCTGAAAATAGTTTTTTTGGACTATCAAAAATATTATTATATATAGGATGGTCAAACAATGAGTAATATTACAAAAATTTGAAATTCTAGCAGTCAGTTTTACGTAGTTATTACGTATATGGTCTAACAAAATTATTTCAGATCTGTAGGTAGCTAAATTTTTAAGTACTTTTTTTACGCAAAACCGTTCTACGTAGCGATGTATATAACACACAGTGTAGCAAGTATTGAGTGAGCTGTGTTAAATATTGCATTAGAAGTTTTATATTTATTAGTTTGCGTGTATATATATTCTTGTATAATAATCAGTTAGTTACTTGAATAGTTCATATCACGATAGACGACTGTAATATTCGAATACATTTACACGAACCGAGTTGATTTATTGACGAATCTATTATCGAAATTGATTCGCTATTACTAATGGGCTGTGAATTGGTACAATATGGAAACTGATTGATGATAACGACTCACCATTATGGATCAGATAGTGAAAACGAAAGTCTTTCGCAACGTTAAGCCATAGCACTCGCTTTACCCGTACGAGTTCTATGGCTATTAATTACTGCCAAATAGTTGCTGCTTGTTAATTACGTAGTATAAAGCCGTCTTCGTTAGAGTCCTTATGTTTCGTTCAAAGTGCAACTACAATTTCGGCGAAATTACATTCTCCGTCCTTTCAACTTGACTTGCGATCGATACTTCGTAGAGATACCACGGTTAATTACACTATATATTATTCATTAGAGATATTTTCTAATTATCGATCTATTTAATAACTTTTGATCTGTTAATATGCAATTATTATTTCGAGAGGTTTATTAAGAATATTCTAACTTTCTTGCATTTACATCTACAAATTTTTAATTTATTAAAATTTGATCAGAAAATATTTTTATATAAGTCTTATTGTTAAATTAATATTTTGTCGATAGTATATTACCTACTTGCATAACAAAAAGTCTTAAAACCGTTCAATATTCGATAAGATAATTAACGAGCTTCAGTTTTAATATTTCATGAGCTCTCATTGCTTGTGTTGATTACTTTCTTAAATACCAAACTTTTAGAGTTCTTTTTACCCTGGTACAATGTTAACCCTGTCTGCTAACGCAATCGCATACGGTCTGACTCACGGCACTTACTCAGACTGACTCACCAGACAAAGCTATCGATCGATCAAGACAAAGCGATCGATCAAGAAAGGGCGCAAATGGCAACGCGGCGCTGCCTGCCGCCTCGGCAAACCGCTGCATCGATTGTCAGCGAGATCATTTTTCACTCGAAACGACGGGGCGGGTTTTCGCACCCGGGACGACGAAGACGAGCTCCGGAGCCCGCGGGACTTGCGGCGCGCAAGTATTTTGCATATGAAAGGTTCGCCTTTGCTTTCTGCCAATACATAAGCCGCTAAGTTTGTTGTCACGCGGCAAGCGACGTGAGTGGCAGCTCGCGTTGCCGCACGAGTGCATTTCGCGTCTTCCTCTGCGTCGCGGCGCGCGGCGTCGGGTGGGAGGGAAAGAAACCATCTCGATGCGCGACGGTGATGCATTCTGACGCTCGACGCGGGTGTACGTTTCGCGGATCGGTTTCTCGAAGGTGCAAGAGCGATTCGCACCGATCGATGCATTGGCGTGTGTGCGCGTTCGCTCACACAGCATACATCGTCAGAGCGTGTTATGCGAGGAGCGACACGAAACGCACTGCAATTTGATCGATCGTGAATCTTGATCGTCGTCGTACTGTTTGGTTCATGCTAATCCGAGTTGGCTTTCATGACGAAACATTCCTCACACTCGACTGAAAATTGATTTTAATTGACGTAAATTATTATTAATTAAATGAGAGTATACTGTTAATTAAGCTTTCTTTTTTATATTTATATCAAGAAAAAGAGTAGTATTATAATTTATATATACATTTATATATATATATATATATTTCAGAGTCGCAGATAAATGGTAAAATGTTATTTTTTGTTTCATTTGGGTTTTGTTTTAAGAAAACATTACTTCAAGGCTCAGATATTATTTACTGATATTTATAGTAATCTATATTCTATAGAACTTAAATTAAAAATTGAAATCATATTTTTGTTAAAAAAAAATTCAAGTTTATCAGCTCAATCACTTTCTCCTGATAACAATTTATGTTTGTTTATTGACGGGACGATATTGTATATTTCATATATTGCAAAATCCCGTCTTGCAAAAATTAGAAAATTAACTTCTACATCACAAAAAAGTTACATCAAATAAGTCACAGTATAAGTCTGATAAATAAACCGTATGTTTATGTTTTCGTCAAGTATATATATCTAATTGTTCCAACATTTCTAAAGAGATTATTTACGCCTGACTCCATCTAGAGTATGAAAGTTGACATAATAAATGTCTCAAATAGCACTCGTATATAACGGTGTTTTGAAATATTTTATATTGTAGTAAAATGCCCAAAATGTCATGTAATCTGAGAAAGAACGTTACGTATAAATTTCTTTAAAATTACTCGCGAAACTGTAAGTACGTTCAAAAGAAACAAGAGCAAAACACTTAGTAATAAAAAGTCACCGCACGCGTTTCAGCTGATTTGTGGCGCACATTCTATGGGTACGTCACGTAGCCTCCGTTGCAATCAATAGCACAATAGATTCTCTTTTATCGTGCGAGTTTCCACGAAAGAGGACGAAAAAGGAGCCGAGTTAACGCGCCGCGTCTTGAATCTCGCTAAAGCCTCGGCTAAAGCGAAACCGAACTTCGCCATCCCGTTTTTTCACCGCGAGCCCATTTCGTCTCGGCATACAAGCGAGCGCCACTTTTATTACGCGTTTCGGTATTCTAATTTCAAATTTTCGAGATAAGCGAACGTTCTTTACAACGACAGCGCCTGAGACGAGTGTCTTGATGCCGGCAGATTCGCCACGGGATTACTCCGTCTCGGTTTATGAAGATTAAAATCAGCGCGCGTACACGAACGTGTTAAAAAGTAAGGTGCGCGCGTACTTGCTTCATTTTCTGCGGAACGTAACACGAGGTAAACTCTGAGGGTAGAGGACGCGACGCAACGGCGCCGTAAACGTGATTTAATAGTGATACATAAACGCATTTTATACGCTTGGTACCGAGAATCGCGCGAGATCGTCTTCAAGGACTTCGTCCCGTTTGTATCGATGTTACATAGAACGTCGAGTGATTTCTTGTGATAAGATGAGGTAAAAGCGAAGAACCAAGTTGCGAATCTCGTGCTTGTCAGTGTGTTCCATCTCTCGAATAGCAAGAATTAGCTTGTTCGATATAGCTACACTGAAAAAAAGATTGGCTGCTGCAGCAAATTAGATGGTAAAATATGGCATAGCATTTTTAATTGGTTGCAGCAGCCAATTTTTGGTTGCGTTAGCCTATCTGCAATGTCAGTATAGGATTTCGATAGGCTAACACAATCAAAAATTGACTGATGCAGCCAATTAAAAATGCTATGCCATATTTTACCATCTAATTTGCTGCA
>NW_017257307.1:389284-391134 GCF_001594055.1 Mycetomoellerius zeteki
CAGCCAATCTTTTTTTTCAGTGTAGTTGCAAAACATAATTTGAAACGTTTGAAAGGTGGATCTTTGTAACATATTGTCTCACCAATAAATTAAAGCATATTATCAGATGAAAGTGATTCAGCCGATAAACTCAAATTTTTCTTTAACAAAAGAATAATATATAAAAATAGATATCATAACGCATCTAATGAATGATATGATAATGTTCAATGTAGATATTAGGAGTGCACATTAATCTTTTGATTAGTTCAACATTTTTTAAATCTCACTTTTGCATTAGGTATATGTATGTAATACATATATGCATGGTTGAGTAGTGCTAAGTTAAACAGATAAAAGTTAAGTTAAAAAGTTAATTAATTTTAACTTAACTTAGTTACATTTTAGACTCTTAACTTTTTAACTTAATTTAGTTACATTTTATCGGTAACTATTAACTTTTAATTTAATCTTTTTTAAGTTAATCCTCAGACACAATGCGAGAGGATAATGAGTATATAATTTAATAATTTTATATTGTATAATCGTTATTTGTGAACAAATACAACCAGATTCTTTAATAAATATGCTGTGAGAAAGGAAAAATACGAAAAATTATGTAAAATGGTCAAACTTTTTCTTTCTTCTTTTTTTTTTGGTTGTTTATTCGGATCAAATCGAGATCAAATTTAACTTTTAACTTTTCAATTACTTTTTTTATTAACTTAACTTTTAATTCAATTAATTTCATTATGGATTAACTTGTATATTTTAATTAAGTTAAATTTTCAAGATTGTTAACTTTAACTTAACTTAGTTAAGAAAAAAAGTTAACTTACCCAACCCTGCATATAGTAATAAAATTTATATTTATGATTATCTTTGCATCTTAAGATTCATAAAAATTATGCGGACTGTTATTTTGAATGAGCAAAGTGAATCATCTTCTATACAACGTTTTGGCCTGCTTGGTATACGCTTTAGCTGTAGCTAATGTAGCATTGACGCCAAATTTCGCGCATTCGAGCTCCTTTGTCCAATCTAATAGCCGACTTCTCACGCATTCGCTCTTAAATCGCGTTCTACCGGGAACGTCGTCTCCGTCATGACGTTTAACGACTGACGTTAAAAGATAAAGACTTTAATGAAGACATGAGAATGTAGGAAATATATGGCAAAGAAGATAATTTCTTAAATTTTCATTTGCGGATAACGCGTAGTGATTTTAATATCGATGGCATATAAATCCAATTTTAATACGAAAATCATGATATTAATCATTGAAGTATAAATGGTAAAATTAATATTTATTCATCGCTCTTTTGACAATTTTAATAAAAATTATTTTTCGGATGTATCGTTCAATTCGCCATTTCACTTGACGCGAAGCGATATGAATAGCCGAATATATTTCGCGAGGTTTTATTATATTAAGCGCACAATTAGCCTGTTACGCGCGATACGTTGCGTTAATACGGCGCGACCGAGTATTATCAATATTTTATTAATCGACAGCACTAAAATTCCGCCAATTCGAAGGTAATGCGCGTTTCGTGTCAGCCGGATTTTATAAATTCATAATTCACACTTCGGGGGCTACCGCTGTTATTGACCCGTAATAAAGTTGCAGTTCGTAAAAGTGGCAAGCCCGTGGGCTGTCAGCAGCATGAAATTCCTGCATTATCAAGGTCAAAGCGGAACGAGCGTGACGTTTTAGCGAAGCTGTTACCCATGTCACGCACGAGTGGCCATGATAACCGACGACAATGGATGCTTCTCGGAAGCATCAGTCTCGGTCTGGTCAGCGACTCCCGCTTCCTTTTCCAGATCAGGCGATCGGCAAAAAATGATTAAGGATACCTATCGGCATT
>NW_017257307.1:391166-392138 GCF_001594055.1 Mycetomoellerius zeteki
ATATCGTAAAATAAATCGGTCTAATGATATTGATGGTATACAGGCTTTAAGTTTCTCTATATAGTTGATTGTGAATACGTGAGATGTGAAAACATTGGGTGCATTCAGAAGCGACGACCGCTCACTGAGCGCTCACTGAGTAAAAAAGGGATTAATCTCTGATTAATATATTTATTTGTTATAATTCGTAATGTAAAATAACTTGTCTATTATCGATAATCTTTTCTCAGTGAGCGGTGGAGCGTAATTAAAAGTCGCTCCACCGCTCACTGAGCGCTACATAACCTTACGGCCCAAACACGGCATTAGAGAAATAATAAACAGTAAAAAATAAGTAAGGAATATGATATTAAAGATTATCGATAATAGACAAGTTATTTTACATTACGAATTATAACAAATAAATATATTAATCAGAGATTAATCCCTTTTTTACTCAGTGAGCGCTCAGTGAGCGGTCGTCGCTTCTGAATGCACCCATTGAGTGCATCCAGGAGCGCTCACTAAGAACTTAAATAGCAGTCAAATGTGATTATTGACTGTAAGGATAAGAACAATGAATTTTTATTAAAATCGTCATTAAAAGAGCGATGAATAAATATTAATTCCATCATTTATAATGTTTAATATCGTGATTTTCGTACAAATTTATAAAAATTATTAAAAGTATAAATTTATGTTTGTTTTAATTTATTGATGGGACGATGTTTAAAAAGAATTACAAAGTCCCACCTTTCAAAAATTTGATTACGTGACGTCTTGACTATGTTTATGTTGTAATAAATATATAATATAATTGTTCGTTACGTTTCTAAATGCGAGAGATTATTTACGTCCGTCTCCATCTAGTACGAAATTTGACACTACTTATTATCATCCAGAGTATGAAAGTCGACAACAATACAACTATTACTTATCAACTTTATGTAGAATTACTGCACTTGTAGCAAAGTTAAAGATTGCAAAAAACAC